>NW_027272334.1:0-212500 GCF_040938485.1 Diadema antillarum | reverse complement strand
CAGTGCATAGACATACGTGGCTACACTGTGTAATGTTCACAAGTCATACACTCATGAAGACACGTTTATGTACATTACATGACCAAGTTATATAATATTGCAACTGATTAACAAATTACCCTTCGTCATCATAAATGATAACAGCGATTATTTAGTGTTTTGTAGTTGTACATGTAGCCATGATAAAAATCGTGAGCATACATACCCGGGTTGGACTCAAACCAATGATCTCCTGATTGCTAGACTGGCATTATAGCCACTGGACTACTGACCTTCTGTCAGAGCTAGTCCTGATCTCTTTAAATGGCAGTTGGTACTATGTATTTATCAAAATTAATGATTTTTGCATCGAGTAGTTTTTATTGCAACTGATCGACAAATTGACCTTCAGTAACGTAAATAACCACAGATTATTACCACTACTGTATGTCGTTAATATGATGTTTGTGTGTGTATACCGTGTATTATTTTTTTGTATATCCCAGGAGTTATGAAAGTCATACAACATGGACCATATTACGACCCACACTGATCAGTGTCCCCAGTTGCTGAATACCGTAAAACCATCAATTTTTGCATGCAGTTTAATTTTACGAATTTCACAAGAGCTAAGATTAGTGAACTTAGAATGCACACAAAAGTTCCTGTCTATACTACATGCATTGAATGCCATTGGCAATTCACAAAAAATTTAATGCAGCGAAAAAGACCGATGGCTCCAATTCGCAAAAATTTCATGCTATGAATATTTCTGGTTTTGCACTAAGTGCTGTTGGACACTTGGTGGTTGTAAAATAAAATTTGAGATGATCAATTCTTCATACAGTATAAGGATTTCAGGGTGCATGCACAAATTTTGGTGTAGGTGCACAATCTGCTGATACATAGAATGTCAAGCTCTTCAGGTTACCCATGATTAGACAAGCCAATGGAACACACAGGTCCTTCTGGAAGGGCCTTTACAAGTGTATGTATGTTTGTATGTATCAGTATGTATGTATGTATGGGATAGATTCTTCAAGATCTGATTTGTTAAATGTTGTTTGAAAGATACTACTGGAAACTAGTTAAATGACTAAACTAAATGACTTTTCGCTCACTCCCTTGTTGCGAAACTGTGTTTGCTTGTGCACAGTGAGATGTGTGACCGTTAATGTTGCATTTCATTCAAGAAAATATATAATATTTGACATTTATTTATTAAAAGAAATATATAATATCTATGCAAGTGTATTTGATTCAGTCCATCTATTTGTATTTTAAGAGTATGATGCTGCCTTCAGATGTATGTGTATACAACTATATGCATCACCGTAAGCATCAATACTGGCCATGATGAATTATTCAGTTGATAGAAACATTTACAATCAATAATACAATACTTCTGCATCATGGTAAACTGACATTAACTTATTGATGCAAAAGCAGGAAGAAGAGCTTAATCCAGCAAAAAATGCCAGTCTTTTGTCCGATTAAATCAAAACAATGCATTTCTAGCATCTTCCTTGAGTTTTACATTGGACTGTTCTCACGGTTTCCTCTTGTTCAGTTTTGGCCAGCCCATTTCCCAGGTACTTATTTCTTTTCCTTTGTAATGAAAAAATATTAGACAAAATGGCACTGTGCCCAGAATCAAGCTTCATTTACGTGATCTTTAGAGTTACTGTCTCTGTGCTCACAGCCACAAAAAAAAAAGGAGCGAGAAAAAGAAAAAAAAAGAAGAAATCTTTCTTGCCATTCCCTAGATGGGCAAACGCAATTTACATGGCCGGAGACTCGGGCATGTTATTAGATTGAAGGAAAGAGTTGAAGGCTTGACACAGTGCGGAGTGCTACCATGTTCATTACCTAATGGCCTTCGGGTAGAATTATTCCGGAATGGAGGTTTGGAGGGCGTTTCCCAGGAGAAGGGTTTGCTAATTGTCATGCTCGTGTGACAGGGTCTGTTTTGTTTTGTTTTTTTGTTGTTGCATCCATGGTAAGAGAGTTGGAATCGCACAATGCGGAAAAACTATTTTTGGACTGCGCGCACCACCGAGCACATCTAAAATGAGCCACGCGGGTATTGGTGATTTATTTCAGATCGCCAGTCCTGTCGTAAGGAGAAATAAGGTGTGTGCATTGCGGTCCAAACTTGTTTGCCTCTTGCATAAGGTGGGGAGAGTCTATGGTGGCTGCAAACTTCAAACAACATGCGTTGGCCTAGGCACACACATAATAGATGTGTAAACTTCAGTGGTGCGCTTCTAATTCAGGAGAAGCTGGGTGGAAGCAACTGTGCCTGCGGCAACTGTTGACTTGACTTATTGCACAGCTTTATCCAGGCAATTCACAAATGAAAACAGGACATTAATCAAATAACCCTAAAAGAGGAAAAAATCATGATGAGCTGAAGATGAAAGTTCTCTGTTCAGACACTATACCTGACTTTGATGAAGAACTTGGATCATAATCTGCTACACATGCCTCAGTCCAAGAAAAGGAAGGATGGCTTATAATGTATTAACCCGTTGAGGACGGTTTGATTTTGCTACAACACACATTTCTCATAGACACCTGTCGGAGTATACTCGGGACACGTCTTCAACGGGTTAAGACATGGTTATATGCACATATGACACATCAATATTTCATATTCTAATACAGTGCAGTCCCATTATAATGAGTACAGGTATAACAAAATTTTTTTACAGCGCAGTAAAAATTCTGGGCCCAAATTACGAAGTACCTAATTTTGTATAATTTATTTGTTCAGCCATAACGAAATTTTGATATAAAAAAAAGAGAACTGCCAGTCCCAAATACTTCATTGTACGGGAGTCTCCTGTATCAGGGTTTAGTAAATCACACCTTGCCACTGCAAATTGGCAACACAGAATAATTGTATTCTGACACAGAGGTGCTGAATTCTTTAATAGTGAACGATGAAGCCAGATTGTTCTTCAAATAATTTCAGATTGTTTGCCACTGCAACTTAGGTATTTTTGTCAAAAGCAAAGTCAAACAACCTTCAGAAAAATATTTTAGAATTGTTTTCCGAATGTATACAGTCATATAGTCCCAGAAACATGTACTAGGAGAGGGAGATTGAGAATAACATTGAAAATATTTTGAAAGGCAAGATCTGTATTTGATTTTATATGTGTGTTTGCAAACTTTGCCTTTTGACATTTTCAAAGAATAATGCGATATCAAACTTTCACTGTATAGTACACAGGCATGATAAATTCAAACAGCGATGTTGAAAGTACGGATCTGCACTATTCAATTCAGATATATATATACTAGGGTTAGTAAACAAATGATAATGATGAATGAAAGTCATTTTAATTGGTATGTTTCCATGATCATCAATCAGCATTTGAAGCTCACTGAATTGTTTCTTAGGCTATCACCAGGAAAATAACGAAAGTATGAGGTTGGCTTGAAACGTCTCGATGAAATTTGATACTGCCAGTCAATGGAATGAGTTTTAGATGGTTTGGAGGGGTAGGATGTGAGACTTAGCGCAATGATGGCCTATATGGGAAGTTAATTAGGCCTAATTAAGCTCTATCAAACAATAGATCAAATGAAGAAAATCAAACCTCTTGAAAGTCTAACTGTTAATGTCATTTTGATAACCGGTAATGTTGTAATTTTGGCACTGTCATTAGCACTGCCTTAAAGGGGATGGCTAGTAACTGATCAGTGGGAATCAGTGGGAATGCTGGAGGATGATTGTTCCAATCCTTGTGGGATTCATTTAAGAGTACATTATATATCTATTGTTGTGTGAAAATGATTTGCTTCAGAATGGTCTCATATTCAAGTAATGTGCAGTTTAATGTTTCCAGGTTAGCGTGCCTGGTCAGTGACGGGGCATTAATCTGCACATTACTTGAATATGAGACCATTCTGATGCAAATAATTTTCACACAACAGTAGATATATAATGTACTCTTAAATGAATCCCACAAGGATTGGAACAATCATCTCTTAGCATTCCTACTGATTCCCACTGATCGGTTACTAGTCATCCCCTTTAAATGTTTCTAGTTGAGTCTTTAAAAGACTTCAGCCACGTTCCCCTCCAAGAAATTGGTCCTTGTGAGAGAATGTTATGGCTTTCACTGTGAGTCTGGAGCACATTGTTTTTTAGAGTGTGAATTATTAAAGAATTATTAGGCTTGCTATGACATACATATTGCACTTACATGTACCAAATGATGTTTTGCTAGGTTACTTATATGGATGTCAGTTTTCTCCCCTCCATGCAGGATGTAAGCCTATGGGGCAAATCAATACAACATAATTTCAAATAGAAAATCTTGGTGAGCACATAAGATTTAGCAACACTTTCATTGAGATGATTAAAGCAGTGAAGTAAATTTTGCTCAGAGGTTCAGGGGTCTAAACAGTATGTGCTGCCTATTTTGCTTGTCTTTGAAGACATTCTTAACCAGTTTCCATTATGAATATTATTTTAGTTCATTCTTGGTCCCTTGATTTAGCTGTTTAAATGAAAAAAGACATTGAAGAGCTGCACCTGACTGTAACTTTATGGAATAGTCCCCACATTGGGTGTCATATGAAAGTCCACTATCTGTTTAGGAAAGTTCATTGTACTCTGTCACTTTCCATAGCATTCTATAAACTCAAACATCATGACAACTGGCAGTGTAGTTTGGTGGTACCACAGGGTTGTGCTGCGTGTCATGAATCTATCACAATTTTAGTGGCATAGCACCCATCTGCTTAATACATGACTGGCAAGAGATTCCTCATGTACATCTAGCTCAGAAATTCTGTGTGAGTCACATGACTCGAGTGGCGAGGTGTACCATTGCAAACTCATCTACAATTCTTGCTCCTTTTTTTGTTTTATTTTCTATGAAAATTATGTATATGAACCAACCTGACATGCAGGTCTATGAGGTGTGAGATGGCCTGGTAAGAGTGTAGGGTTGCCCAAACGGGAGAAGCGATATTCGCAAGTCATTAATGCTATTCATGGATTCTGTTCTTGAAATGTTGAACCACTGGAAGCCGTGACATGTCTCAGTAGTCTTGTCGTGGATTAATACATAATGCCACGTTCTGAGAGTCGAGACAACTCTTTCCATTCTGAAAGTGAATTCATTGATTAAGTTGCGATGACGCATCATGAGAAAGCAGTCATAGAAGTATTATAGAAGTGTAAACCTTTTTTTGCTCTTTTCAGAGTAAATTCAAAATCTATCTCCAGTCTAATCTTATCAAGTTATTCTGGTTTATATAGTCCCATGCACATTGATATCTTTCTGCAGATTAAAATGTTGTACTTTATTTATTTTTTTTGTCATTAAAAGCAAAAAAAAAAAGATATATAATGTCTCTTATTCCAGTAACTATGGCAATTGTATACCACCATGGTAGTACATTCAGTAGTAAGAGCACTGTACAGGGGGGTGTTTCATCAACGTTTGTCAGCGCTGACAACTGTCAGCCGCTGACAATTTCAGCAAAATCCTTGGTTTTGATTGGCTGAGATGCTCTGGTCACTGACTGTTACTATGGTGATTCAAGTTGTCAGCGCTGACAAACGTTGATGAAACACCCCCCAGGTCTGTTGCTGTCTAAATACAAGTGTACATGTATGTCCCTGATAATGGTATCCAGTATCCCAAATAATTCTTCATTGCAGCAAAGACACCATGTGTCTCCATGTGTCTTTGCTGTGGAATGTTTTCTTTTTTTCCAGCTGGATTCCTTCTGATGTCTCCCATTTGTTCTCTGTTTTACTTTTAAAAATTAATTTGGTCAAATGACTCTTTTTGATCAATTTAAGCAAAGCATGCTTAAAATGTGAAATGTTAACTGAGAGAAAAATTGCATGATGAAGAAACAAGTTGTTAATTCTCAATTGTATGAGAGTTTTGTGAAACTTCCACTTGACAGTTCTATACTTTAGGAAATATTAAAGTACTGTAAAATCTGAAATTTTCATGTATATGGAACTTGATTTGCCAGGAGCCATGATTCACAAAAGTGAGATGGATGCAAAAGGTTTTGTCTACGCAATACAAGAATGCTTTACACCATAATAGTCGGCAATTTGTGAAAGTTTCATACCGCGAAAAAGCCTATCAGCTTTGATTCTCAAAAGTTTCGTGCCGCGAGTGTATCTGGTTTAACAGTATTTGTCTGAGATGCCATGTTTACCTTACTATACTGTTGTATGCATATTTTGAACGTTGATGAATGAGTGACAAGATTGATGATATTTCTATAAAAAAATCAGACACAAACTCATTGACCCTCATTTTCCCTCATTCCTGCAGATCAAAGACTATGAAAAAAGGGACACCCTCGACGACAGACTAGAAGAGGCGAGGAGAATCTTCGATAACTACATCATGAAAGAGGTCCTATCATGTACACATGTGAGTATACAAAATCTCTACAAGATCTAGGATCGTCCTCCAAGAAACAAACAAACAGACTCACACACACACACACACACACACACACACACACAAACAAATTGCATGAGGATTCAATGACTGTAGAGAGATGAGAGTAACATGTGCTGATAGTTTGAGGAAAATCAGACTCTCTGGATAAAATTTATGAAGTTTTTGTCTTCCCCTGGAAACAGACAAACATACAAACAACCTCTATCTCTCACACACAAATCGTATGAGGATTCAATGACTGTAGAAAGATGAGAGTAACATGTGATGATAGTTTGAGGAAAATCAGACCTTCTAGTTAAATTTGTGAAGTTTTTGAAGCTTTCTGTAATGCCATGTGTTGCATCCTTTGGAATATTGTAACAAATTATGTCAGAGTAAAACAGGAAATAATGCATAAGAAGAATGTAAATGTATGAGAAGAATTTCACAAATCTTCATGTTTTTAATGGAATGTAAACATTCTCTTGAGCCATTACTGAAGTTTATTGAGGCATATGTTATTCTCTGTGCCTTTTTGATGAGGAAGGTCAAGTGCATTTTCAATGTCCAACAGAAAATGAAAATTGTTCAATTTCTTTCATATGTTTTCTTATCACTCAACTTTTGTCACATCACAAATTGTTGTGGAGGTTCTGTATTATGGTTGGCAAGTGGAATGAAACGAACCTGTAAAAATTCATAACTTTTTGACAGGTTGTCTGATTTTACTCAAACTTTCACTGAATGTTTCACAAATCTTTCTGCAATGTGCTGAATCCATACATGTACACCTGTAAGAATCTCTATTAACATTTAAGAATCTGTTTTGTCACTTTCTTCTCTGATTACAATCCTTGGTAAGCCTTCTCTTTATCTGTAAATTCCCTCCACTGGTGGCTCTGGTTGCAAATATATTTCATAATGAAGAAAGCTTTTCAAGCATATGTGCTACGCTACTGTAAAAGTGGACATTTTTTGCAGTGAGGAAATTCACATTTGTGCATTTCATGTGACAGAAACTAGCCCAAAATTAAAGCATGCAATTTTTTTTTGTTTGCTGTATGTAAGACTATTTTATGATTTGATTCCATGCAAATAAAGGCATGCAAAAGTCATCTTACCTTGCCAAGTAAAAAAAAAAAAAAAAAAATCACTTGTGCAAAATTTCCACTTTTACAGTATTCAGGTCTAATTCCTAATCAATTGTGATTGGCATCAGTGGAGGATTTTACTTCTTTTCAAACAAAATGTCTTGTTTGTAGACTTCATTTGGTCAGTGCAAAATAAGTAAATGAGTGAAAAGCTGTGATTATATAAAAGATTGAAGACTGTTATATAATGCTTCTTGAAAAGGAACTCCACCCCAAAAATAAATGAACTTCAAAATAAGGAGAACAATTTTCTCTACAGAACTATACAAAAATCACACAAATCTTTCTTATTCATTTCATATACAGAAATGACAAAAACTCATATTTCAGCTTAATAGATATAAAATTTCTCGTAAAACCACCCAAAATAAACAACAAATGTTAACTCTGTTATATCTTGGTATGGGAACATGATTTTACTTGTATTAATAGCTAAAAATAACAATTTTTCAGAATTCCATGTATGACATACATAAAAAATTGGAGGGTATGACATCATCAACTCGCTCATTTGAATATTCATAAGGACTGGTCAAGAAATGTTTCCGAAAATATGTGAAATTTCAAAATGTCATATTTTCCTTTAATATTTCTTATCCGATTTTTGTCATTTTAATATTGGTCTACAGGGAATATCTTTATCTTTCTTTTGAAGTTGATCTGTATTTGGGATGGATTTCTTCTTTAGTGTAATGAGATGAAATGGAAGAATCAAGGTAGTGATTTGTTGAATGGAGCTGGAAGACAGAGAATGGTACCTGTATTACATTTCTGTAAACCTTGCACTTTTTGATGTCGCCAAGTTTACAGAAGGTATGTTGCATCCACTGTGGGTGTGCATTATTTTGTGCCTTTAGAAGAAAATAGACTTTAGTGGAAATGTCATATCTTCACTCACGTCACATTCAGCGCGACGTATGCACCACACCCAGGTGACAATGATGGTCAGAGTCGTTCAATTTTCATCTTCTTTTGTAGACAAATAAAAAGAAACACAGGGATTGCAAGCTTACCAATGGCTATTTGAAAGGACAGCCTTGCCCCGGCTTTCTGTTTGACGTCTTGTCTTATAAAGCGTGTGTGTGGTGGTGTTTTTTTGTTTTTTTTTGTATTGCAGTTGAGACCTATTGACATTACGGGGAGAAATATATTTATTTATAGACAAATTTTAAATAATTTGGATTATAAATGCAAGAATTGTGAATTTTTGCATGATATTTGACATGTGTGATCTTCTGTGTTTGTCTTACATGAATCTACCCCCCTCAAGTCTATTCTTGTTTGTGTTTCTTTTTGATTTGCAATGTTTTAGTCAAATAAATTTTGACTCTGTACACACCTAGTAGCATGATAGCATATACAATGTGTATACCTAATCTTTGTTGTGAGTTTATTATTGCAGATTAAGAAGATACATTTTCTGTTGAGGTTTGTGTTATGAATGAGAAATGAGCAAAGAAAATTGGATTCCATCAGAATTATATTTCATACAACAATGGTTTTCATTGGCAACAGAGATACCAAATAACCAAGAAATGAATGTAAAATGGTCATAGCATACTAGCAGGGCTTTTCAATGGATTTTCATTGCTAGTCAGTTTACCAATATGTAGCATTTTATTGCTAAGAGCAAAATTGATTTTTTTTTAGTGAACTTCTGACTGAAACAGTGAAAGGATTGTATTTCCTCAAAATTATCATCAACGTTAAGTAGATGGTTCTCCCACTTTTAATTAATGTTGTACTGTATGTTAGACCAACTGCAGAGATGCATAAGAACACACATGTGCCAAAATTTTCCTGAAGTCCAAAAAATTGGTCATACGCTGTAGTGTTGCAACAACACTTAATGTTATCAACTCCTATTTAATGTCGTCTTCTCACCTCTATGGAAGCAAGAGTTGATGAAGATTCTCAAAAGAAAAAGGGTGTCTTTATAGTTTGTAATTCATTTTTCTTTTTCTTTTTCTTTTTTTAGGGGGAGGGGATACAGGTGTATTTTCAAGCCAGAGAATGATAAAGTTTTTGGAATGCAGGTTATGATGCAGGAGCTCTAATAGAGATTTTTCAATTTCTTTTTTGGACAGGGGTCAGAGATGAGTCATAGATAACATAAGTCTGTATTCATTTGTGCACGAGAGCATTGAAAAATGCAGAGAATCCATCTTGTTATGTTCATCTATGCATGCATATTGTAAAGACTTAATGGTGATGTGTTATTATTAGCTAGATGATGGTTAGTGTGCGGGTCTGTGGTAGCCAGTTAAGACCTGCAACGCCTTCAATCACAACTTCTAAGGAGCCTGCCCACCTTAAATTGCATCGTAGGTTGCATCATGAATGCCCCCGTCCCAACCCCACCCCCCCCCCCACTTTCGCACTGTTACAAACCTCCTCACTTTCACACAGTTTACAAAAGTGTGCATCGACTCAACCCATCCACCGAGGTGCCAGTGCATCTTCACAGTGCCAGCCGCATGAGAGGCCGATGAAAAAACACCTTGCGCATTTACCACTTGCCCCTCTCCCGCTTTCGCTACGTTCCCTATCAAGGCTGTCTTCCATATCCAGTGCGTTAGTGCAGTGACAGCTCTACACAGTGTAGCGCATTGCCATCGAGACGAAAGGGGCCATTTACAGGAACATAACAATGTGCCCACAAGAAAGATATCCCTGGTGCCACAAAGATTCTCTTTCGTACCTGAATGTTCAGGAGCGACTCTTGTGAAAGGGGTCTATTATATAGTACTATTAAATATTTGAGGTTTAGAGTCGTTAAAACGAGAAAGCGTACACTCTCGGTTCTGAAAAATTAATGCTACTCAGGACACAATTGAAGCAAAAAAGTCTGGGAAAAGGCTGAATTTATTATGAAGATGTTGATGGGCTGAAGAGTGGAGGGATGTTAATGGGTGCTAGCAAATGCATACAGCAAACTCCCATCTTACCCCTGGTAGGGTACAGTACATGCGTATAGAAACAAAAGCAATCACACACACACCTCTTTTTCAATCTGTCATATGTTGCCAATGTAGAGATTTGCTGTCATTCTTTTTCCCAGATATGCCACTATCTGTGGGTCGAGTTATAGCTTAAACTTGGTGGAAAATAATGAGGGTATTCTCTGTCTGCAGAGGTGTAAAATTATGTTGAAATCCGAGGTATTTTATAGCCATGCGTTGTGAGAAACCATTTGCTTTTTCCCATGTAAGAGGGTGATTTGATCCCCCCCCCCCAAAAAAAAATAAAAAATAAAAATAAAAAATACAGGGCCATCCTTTTATCTTGTATCGGTCAAAATTTCGGGATCGATAGTGGGTTTATAGAAATATCAGTTGCCTCAGGCTTCTAAAATACTTTAATCAGGTAACTTTCCTTGTCATATCTTCTCAGTTTCTGATAATTTTGTCTGGTGCTTACATTTGATGTTACAGTATATTGTATATCAAGTCTGAAGTCAAGCTGTGTGAGAAGTCCACATCTTGTGAAGATCTGCATGCTTTCATTAAATGCTGAATGCATTTTTGAGCCACCTTTAAGCCTTAGTGCTGTCAACTGTTATGTTGTTATAATGAATTGTTATTTAAGGCTGTGTTTCTGCTCTTAAAACATCCAAAGTATATATTTTATCATACACATATGAATAAAGCTCTTTGTCTCAAGTAGAAGATATTTACTCGTAGGCTCACATGTTGTTTTTCTTTACATGTGGCATTCAAGTATTAAACCAGGAAACTCTGGTGCTGCCACCTGATGATGTTTGGCGCACCACTGCCAGTGAAATGATTCTTGAATTGGTGGAATCTGGGGGGGCATTTCATGAAGGAACTTGTCGGATAAAATATCTGACAAGTCAGTTATATCCGACAAGTTTTGAGAAATTCTTTAGTCTGATTGGCTGATTTCTCTGAACTTGTCGGATATAATTGACTTGTCGGACAACTTGTCGGACATTTTATTTGACAAGTTCCTTCATGAAACGCCCCCCTGATCCTTCACATGAATGATCACCTCCTTCTTCTGTCTTGCTTACTTCCCTGTGCAGCAATTCTCCAAGGAGGCAGTAGAAAACGTGAGACAAAAGCTGACGAATCAAGAAGCCAAACCGGACCTCTTTAGCGTAAGTATCTCAGCACCCGACACTCCATGGATCTATGCTATATTCATTTTGTCTCACACATGTAACTGTGATGAAGGATAATCTCGACAGAGAGTTAAAAAAAAAGGACAGACAAAGTGAGATTTGAAATCAAATCGTTGCAAGTATTATTGCCGTTATCATTATTATTTTTTTTTATTTTTTTATTTTTTTAACCAGCATTATATTTTTATCATCAGTATTTAGTTTATTGTTATTGGTTTTACTATCATTACCATATTTTCATTATGATCATCAGTATTGTTGTTTTTGTTATTATTGCTTTTTTGTTGTCATGCGTGTTCAGGCATTTTTTTGGCATTTCCTCAGCTCTGCAGAAGATGTTGCATGAACAATGACCGCATTGGATATGACCACTCCTCTTCCATGGAGGACATGCCATGATAGAGCATTTGGTTGTCATTTCCCCTGCATCCAATTTTATTTTTTTGGGCACACTGAATACAGAAAAGCCGAAAAGAGCAAAGTGCTTCGGATGGAATCCAGGGCCCCCCATGAATATCGCAACGATGCGCCGTCTTTTTAAAAAGTGAAATATTATACCCGGCATTGTGCTCTAGTTCAATCATCTGTATGTACCGTCAGACCACAGGAAAGCATGCAGCGTATGCTCGAGGAACACTCAGTGCAGCAGACATACACATTTGTGCATATATGTGCATACAGACATACTATGTACACATATGATACGTACAAACAAACAGCTACTCTGGCGGACACACATGCAATATGAATGATTTAATATAAACATGCATAACCCATGCATACGCACTTGTACATGCAAACAGTCAGTCTGCACATCCATTATGAAAATACAGAAAATTGCCGTCATACTTCTAGTACATGTTTAAAGGCCCCACCCCCCCCCACCCCAAAAAAAAGAAAGGAAAGGAGAAAGCTGTAGACATTGAAGAAAGTCCTGTCACAAAATACACGTATTGACAGATGAATCTACTGAGAGACGGAATTTGATTGCGACGTGGATGAGTAGGGCATTGGTCAAGATAGGCAGGTGATCAGGAAGGGACTGTATTAATTTTGTGTGAGGAAGATTCAATGCGAGGACTGAATAGAGCGTAGACAGATGAAATAATCATCGTCGTCAAGAGTCGGAGATCAATCCTTACACGGATGAGGAGCACAATGCTTTAGATTGACAGGTGACGGGTGAAAACGCTGTATGTGAGTCAAGTAGGTTCAGTGTAGAAAGATTGGTCATAGCGTGTCTTGAAATGGAAGATGGATTGAGAACTGGAGGCATAGGAAGATGGAAGGGAGAAACATTGGGGGGGGGGCAGGAGGGGGAAGGTAAGGGGGAGGGGGAGAAAGAGTATGCCAGGGGTGCATAAACCAAAATTATTGCATAATGCTCAGATTGTAAAATGATAGCTGCTTTACATACATGGACTATTGCGATTATCTGTATTTCTTATCACTAGCTTAAATCTTTAGTTTAACTCTTTCGATGGTGATGATAATAGTCTAGAATGATTGCTGTCATTATTCTTTCAAATCAGGTCTGTCAATGTTTTTATGCTTATTACTTCATGATCGTTATTATCTTGTTGTCTAGTGCAAGTTGTGAGGCACTGTATTTAATAGCTAGAACAGCAACTCCTTCATGCTGTACTCTCAAAATCTGGAGTCTGTACTCTGTGAATAATTTGAAATATGGTATAGGAACCCATGTAATGAAGGAAGAAGCAAAAAAATACAAAAAAGGAGACCAGGGCCCTGTTTTATGAAGAGTTAAAATTGAACATATAATTGATTTCAACTGTAAGTCTATGGCAGCCTGTGTGTTAAGGAAATTTAAAATCAATTTTTATCTTTTGATAAAACGGGGTCCAAGTGTGATAACACAGTCATTGTAACATGCTTGCACATTACTGAGAGCATGAATTCATTCCTACTGGGATGCTCTGACACACGGACATTAACACCCTTACACTAAAACACATTCACACACTCACACACACACAGACTCACACACGCACATGCTGTCATGCACACATACATGTACAATCACACACAGTCACACATACATACGAATACAAACACACACACACATACACACACATACAGACAGCAAGACAACTGAACATATATGCGTGAGACCTCTCTTCTCTCTCTCTATCCATCTCTCTCTCTCCTTTCTTCTCTCTCCCAACATGAGAGAACGTCCGCCAAAGTTATTACGTGCATTTGCATAATGCATGCTCAGCTGTATCTCCCTCGCAAACGAAATGGCGTCCCGTGTCTCGAGCACACCCAGCACTGCACGCAGCCGGGAACGCTGAGGAAGCCTTGTGTATCGGGGGTCTAATGTTACATGTTACCCAGTGTCTTCAGCAGCTCCTCCGCTGCTACAGACAACATACTGACAGTATGTTGCCAATTTGGACGGGCTACAAGGAATGAGCAGTAGCCGGTGCACTGTTCCAATAAGCCGATGCACTCAGAAGTGCCGGCTGTGAAGACTTCGTGGCAGTTGGCAACGTTTAATTTCCGCAGTGGGATGGTGAAAGATTTACGGCCCAAATATTGCACGACTGACTGGAATTTTGATTTGCAGGAACAGCGCTAAATGTTATGTACTGTATTGAAAAAAAGTAAAAGAATAGGAGATATTCAATGCTTTTAATCATTATTAAGAACATGTGGCTTACCATTAGGGAATACTATGAAGCTGAATAATCATAAAAAGCTTTCGAAAGGTGCAATGTGCAATTATAAAAGGAAAAAACAAACAAAGGCCAGGTTTATAGGGTGTGAATAAACATGATTTCTCAACTTAATAACTTTATTTTGATTCTCTGTCAAAAACACAAGCTTGAGAAGAGAGCTTCAGGCCTACACTGTATTTCCATTTCCGTGATGATGTATACTCACATGAGTATATTTGTCATATTCCTCACCATGCATATCAAGAAATATGTGTACCGCTTAAACTCAGACTGTAGGTTTGATTTCAAGGGAAGTTTGGCATGATTTTCTACAACTTAACATCTTCATTGTCATTAAAAAAATGTGATGTTAAAGCTATTGATATCCATCACATTAGAAAAAAGGGATGTGGTTGTTAAATCCACCGTTATTTGTAAAATATGGGTCTTGATTGCAGCACACTGATAATATTATTATTATTTTTATTTATTTATTTATTTTTTTGGGGGGGAGGGGGAATTGACCCCTTAAAAGGGCATTGTACCGGTTTTTTATTTTTTTATATGTTGTTCTTTTAATTCTAAAAGACCCAGCGGTGCAAACAGAATCAAAATTTCATAACGATTTAGTCCGTAATTTCATGTTGAAAATGGAAATTTTTTGGCGAGAATTATGCTAATGAGCTGACGAGCCCGGATGTCGTGATGTCACAGGTGCCAAATGTTTCACTGATTACAAGCCCTCGCATACGCGTGCGTTAAATCGTGCCGAGTAGCAGACGACGCTTAAGCCCAATTTAGCTAGCAGGCGGCACTTGTGTACTGTCCTATCCATGCAGCTGTCTCAAATTGCAGCTGAACCAAATCGCACCAAAATTACAGGATATACTTCTAAGCATATTTCAAAATACCGTATTATATTTGAACGAAATCGGTAATCGAGAAGTATCAATATTGACGCCGAATTTCAAGTTGTCACACTAAAAAAACCCTCACACTTCGCGAGAGATCTTGGTAAACGCGATATGCACAATCTAGAACTGAAGTTAGCCGACTAGTGCTGTGCGAACGGGGAATTTACGCGGGAACTAAATTTAAAAATGTCATGATTTTAGCGATTTGTGTGATTTACGAACTTTATTTTTCATTCAACTTAGCTCAAATTATTTATAAATTGATTTCTTGCTCCCGATTACTTGAAAGATTTGTCTCATGATATTAGATGGCTAACTTCAGTCTGTGCGTGCGCAGGCACTAGGCAAGTAGGGCTAATACGCCGCGATCACTCTTGTTTATTCGTACAGAGCAGATTGTTTTTAGCGACGACAGGAAAGTCGACAACTTCACTTACGCTTCTCATCTTGAGATTTGGTTCCAATTAGCGTGAGCAAGTGGACATGAGTCATAAAATACTTCTTGTGATTTTGGTGCAATTTGGTTGGGTGAATTTTGAGATATCTACATGGATACGGAAGTACTCCAGCACTATGCCTACACCAGCGCTTGGATCGCGAGGCAGTTGCACTGTTTGTATCTACGTGGTCGGGTCGGGCCACTCTTCCGAGGTATGGGTCCTACTATTGTACTAAAACTAGATCTAAATTCTAAGTTACCGTAAAGTTCCGTGTATAAGACGCACCCGTGTATAAGACGCACCCCTAATTTCGGACCTAAAATTATAAAAAAAAAAAACACGAAAATGTCCACGCAAATATTGCGTGTGTCCTACATATTATTTCAGCTCAATATTTCCCTAGAATGCAGCATGTATTTGCTCTATTTTTCGTTTCCTTTTATATTTTCTTTTAACGGTATTCATCGGATATCAACAAAATATGGAAGACGCAAAATGCGAGACTTGTCTCGGTACTCACTAGCTATTTGTTTCGCCTTTCAATCGTGGTATATGTGTCATGCATATCATACTCATGAGTAACAGTACGATCTTTGCTGTCATACATAGCAGAGGGTGTCTCGCATATTGACGCATGTCAGAGTGGAAGGTTCATTACGAAAAATAAGAAAAACATCAACAAGTGTAGCAGAGGGATCATACGGCAAGGCGTACGGTGCGTACGGTAATTACACTCATGCACTGTTACCAGTAACATGTGTGTCTCTTGTACCATGCTTATATGCACAGTGCTAGCCTTTTGCAAAAGGCAGCTCGCTATAATTTCAGCACAAGCACACAGAGAGCAATGGACTTGCACACACAGCGCGCAACGGGCAAGCGCGCTTCGATCCGATCGCTGTGTGCACGCGAGTCCATTGCAAAAGCCTCTCTGCATAACATGCAGCTGCTGCCTTTGCCAAAGGCTTGCTAGCTAGCTAGCTAGCTAGCTACAGCACAGTGTAGCTATGCTATCCTAGCTGGTCGAACTTGCACTCGTGAAATGAAGAGCAAACGAACGACATGGATATGCATGCATGCTTCACACATCGTTCATATTTACGGTGGCACCGTGTCGATCCTACTCTGTATTTTACAGCTTTTGTCTATGGCTATATTGATACTAGTACATTGATAAGTTTTACGGTATCGGTAATTTAGTAATGATACCTGTACATTGCGTATTCCAGCTACTAGGTTGGCTGTTGGTAGCTTGGTAGACTGACATCGGTAGCATACAGCAGTGCTGTATAGTGTTACAGCTGTTGTCTAATGGCCAGATTGATACATCGTTACTGCACAAGGCCGATGTAAGTTTATCTCGTATTTGCAGCTTTTGTGTGTGTCCAGATTGAAAGATCGCTCTTTTATCCGTAAGTTCTAGTGATTGCTTACCTTCCAAACGTCGATGGGCATACATGGCCCCAAGTTGGCCTTATAAAATTGGGTGTACATGACGGATTTTTTTCCGTGATTCGACTGTACCCGTGTATACGACGCACCCCCAATTTTCAACGTTTTCCGACGAAAAAATAGTGCGTCTTATACACGGAACTTTACGGTAGTCCTTGGTGTTAATACGACCACCATGAGATTTATCTCGACCACAAAAACATTGAAAAGTCATAAAGCAGATACCTTACCTGCAAAATTCAGCACAGAAACAACAGGGCCTGCAGCACAAGGGCCTCTAGCGGCAACGCTTGACCTTGGAGTCTGGACTTTCGTCTGGACTTTCTTCAAGTTCTGGCAGCAGGCCATTCGGGGTATGTATTGCATACGAGACGTTTACGCTGTGCCTATTATTAGCGCTGTGCACGTACAGCTAGCTGTCGACGGAGCGGCGAGTAGAGTCTTCTCCTCGGTCCTTGACTGCTCACTAGTCCTAGTCCTAGTTCTAGTCTAGAGTCTATATGTACTGAGTGCCGTTTTCTTCTAACTAGGCGTAAACCGTGATTGCCGTTGACTATTTTTTGGATTTAGATTTTAAGAATCACTCAGTCCTCATCTTCGTTAGATAGTTTGAACTGTGATGTCGAACCATTGATCGCTCATCATCAATGCATAGTTAGTTCAACGTTACTTTTTTTACAAATAGTTTTCTATGGGCAGCACGTTCGGACAATGATGCCAATTTCATTTTGCATATCTGGAATATTCCCCACAAATTTGGTCTAAATAAAAAGTTTTTGAAGAGATTCCTTTTAAAAATTAATAAATATTGTTTTACATGTTTATTTCAGCTCCATATTGCAATTTTACTAAATAACAGTTTTTGCAGTACTTCGTGTGAGATTTCATCAGTAAATTGACATGTGTAGAACCTTTCTAGTTCGTTTTGCTAAATTCGGAGGTTGGCACCTGTGACGTATGCCAAATTGTGTGGATCGTTCCTTGGCTTGCTCGTTTTCATTTTTTTCAAAAAATCGTTATAGGCTTATCCTGGGTTTTAGAATCCTCTCTTTCCAGTTGTAGGCATCAAAAAATGTAGATTAGAATTATCAGACAAGTAGAAAATGTCAGTACAGGTTTCTTTTAAGAAATGTCACTTGATAGTTCATTGTATTGAAACAGTGCAGGAAAAACAGTGATATATGATTAAGGGAAACATAGGCCATCATGGTTAATGAAGCACATACCAATGAAAGTGAATGGTAAGCTAAAAGCATTATAAAAAAATGTGGTTTCATAAGCCATTATTTGTTCTTTAACTACCAGCTTCCATTATGTATCCTTGATCTACTGTATACGCTATAATTTTCGCGTACATAAATTTTCGCGAATTGCCGATGTCACACATTTTCGCGAGTGGTTAAATTCGCGATTGGGGGACCAGAAAAAAATATGAAGTGGCAAAGAAAGTGTGAATTTTCAACTTACTAGCATATAAGAATGATACTAGTTATACACTGCATGAAAAAGACTTGCTAAACTCTGCGAACTAGATCTAGTAAGTTAGAATTCAACATTTTTGAAGTGGTTAAGTCCATCGCGCTAGATTTCTGACGAGTGGTCCCCTTGCGATAATGGATGGGCTCTCTACAGTATTCGTAAGTAGACGTGGACGTGCGTAAACAAGATTAGCCAGTATGGTCTGTTCGATAAGCTGTGACATGGTATTCTAGTACTGAAATGTTCGTATCATCAAGGCAAGGGATTCATTTTGGAAGGTAATATTTTCGCGTGTTGTTAATTTCGCGAATAGCTCCCGACTCGCGAAATTCGCGAAAATAAAACCCCCGTGAAATATATAGCGTATACAGTATTATGATTCTCTCTGCAATGAAATACATGACCAATAAGTTACTACTTCAGAAGATATGATACTAAAACCTGACTTCAGTTATCATTCAACAGGTTTCCCTCACATTGTTTGTCATTGACAATTATTGATATGGAAATGTATTGTCATTAAATGAACCTGAGTACAGAAAATAGATTGATTACTATCATTCCATTGCAGTTTAAGCTACAAGAAAAAACAAATCAAAGATGGATTAGATGTGTTCTTATAATGTATTACATTGCCAGATCATTCTTTAAAGATATCTCTATTTCAGACAAAAACCCAAAAGTCTGTCAGAATTAGAATTAATACTTTAGCACCATCATACAAGTTTACAACAAATTGGTTAGAAAGGCAGGAAGTCCCTAACATCCAACTGATCCCAAATTATGAAATGTTTTCATTTTTTTTGTAACTCATTACAGCATATCACTGAATAACAAATCCCCCCTCCTACAGAAAAAACAACAACAAATTTTACATTCTCCATGAAGACCATGCCAAGAAACAATGAATGCATTTGAAATAATGTGGATCGGTATGAGCAATGTGAAGCCATCCATAGTCGATGATATTTTCCATCGACAGAAGCTGTCCATCAAAGGTTGATTCAAAGACAGTGTGAAAAGAATTTTAATCATCACTCTTGTCAGTGGAATGTTGTTGATTTCCAGCGATTGAGGACAGCATGAGACATGCCCAGGTGTTAAGGGAAGAGTTCTGGTCAGCTGTCTCATGCCTAATTCGATTTCAATTAATGGCTCTGTCCTGCCCTACCTCTGACATTTTAGCTCGTTGCAATCCAAACCTCGGATAGCCTCGTTTGGCCATATTAGCTGGCGTGTAAAAAAGGTTGGATTTCTGCAGCTTTCATTATTTGAACAGCTGTCACAATGTGACCTAAATGTGGAACAACCATTGCAAAGCGGTTTACGCTGTGTTTAAAGGGATGTAATGATCTCATGAGTACGCACCTTGATATTGCATTCAAACAAATCAACCTGTTTAACGCGTAGCCTTTGTAGGGACCAGTTTTTAATACCTGTGTACTGGAAATATTTGATATAGAATCGGACATTTATTCCAGTTTGATGCACATTTCTTCACAAAGGATTCATAGCATTTTTAGCTCACCTGAGCCAAAGGCTCAAGTGAGCTATTGCGATCGCCCTTTGTCCGGCGTCCGTCGTGCGTCGTGCGTCGTCCGTCGTCCGTCGTCCGTCGTCCGTCGTGCGTAAACTTTTTACATTTTCATCTTCTTCTTGAAAACCCCAAGACCGATTTTCATCAAACTTGGCAGGTAGCATCCCTAGGGGGTTAGGAACTCAATTTGTTAAAATGGGCACCATGCCCCACCCAGGGGGCCCCCAGGGGGGCCCAAACCCCCCAAAATTAAGGAATCTGTAAAAATCTTCTTCTCTAGAACCAGAAGTGATAGAGCTAAGTTAATAATATGAGTTAGTACATTGATGACTGTAGTTTCAAGTTTGTTCATGGCAGAATCAGGGGTGCCCCCCTTTTGACCCAGGGGAGGGGGGTGGGGAAGGGTTCTAATGGGGCCTAAATTGTACATTTTCATCTTCTTCTTGAGAACTCCATGACCCATTTTCACCAAACTTGGCAGGTAGCATCCCTAGGGGGTTAGGAACTCCATTTGTTAAAATGGGCACCATGACCCACCCAGGGGGCCCCCAGGGGGCCCAAACCCCCCAAAATTAAGGAATCCGCAAAAATCTTCTTCTCTAGAACCAGAAGTGATAGAGCTAGGTTAATACTATGAGTTAGCACATTGATGACTGTAGTTTCAAGTTTGTTCATGGCAGAATCAGGGGTGCCCCCCTTTGGACCCAGGGGGGGGGGGGGGGGTGGGGGTGAGGAGGGGTCCTAATGGGGCCTAAATTGTACATTTTTATCTTCTTCTTGAGAACCCCATGACCCATTTTCACCAAACTTGGCAGGTAGCATCCCTAGGGGGTTAGGATCTCAATATGTTAAAATGGGCACCATGCCCCGCCCAGGGGGCCCCCAGGGGGCCCAAACCCCCCAAATGAAGGAATCTTTAAAAATCTTCTCTAGAATCAGAAGTTATAGAGCTGAGATAATACTATGAGTGAGTACAGTAATGACTGTAGTTTCAAGTTTGTTCATAGGAGATCCAGGGGTGCCCCTCTTGGGGGTGGGGGGGGGGGGGTGGTTGGAAGGGTCCAAATGGAGGCCTGAATTGTACATTTTCATCTTCTTCCTGAAAACCTCATGATGGATTTTTGTCAAACTTGGCAGGTAGCATCCCTAGGTGGTCAGGATCTCAATTTATCAAACTGGGCACCATGCCCCACCCAGAGGGCCCCAGGGGGCCCCAATTCCCCCAAATTAAGGAATCTTGAAAAAATTGGGCCCTTATTGTACATTTTCATCTTCCACTTGAGAATGCCTCGTCAAATTTTGGTAGAGCTGTGAATAATTTAGATTAGTGACTGCGTGAAAGGTGAACTTGCGATACTCAGGTGAGCGCTAGACCCGCGGGTCTCTTGTTAGCTATAAAGTTCATCTGAGGTTTGTCTCCGGCTTGCCAGACCTAGCAACATGTATTAATGCAAACAAACATCCAATAGTAGAAATAGATTGTGGAGTGGCAGATGATGTGAACAGCCTGGGCTCCTGAAGGCTTGTCACCGAAAATAATGACATACTTTTTATTAAGTGAAACAATCTACTGAACGGTTGCCAAAATTAATCTACTTTAATAATGCTCTCAGAATATTTGCAAAGCCCTATCTCATTATGTCATGAAAGCAAGCATTAGTTTTACTTGCTACAAGTGTTACTTGTAGTATGCATAGAAATGATTTCTGGAACATCTATGCAGCATGAGTATCATTTCTTACAATTTCTTTTGGTACTTTTGTATTAGAATTTCATTTAATGTGTCTGCTTGGGAAGCAGTGACTGCATGTAAGCAAGCAACTATTAGACCAACAGCTTTAAAGGGACTGTACAGTACTGGTTGAGGTGAGGGTTCAGGTTTATAACATTTTTTTGGTGAGATAATGAGAAACCTCTTACGAAATATGAAAGAGCATTTAATTTCAAGAAGGATTCAACGTGTATTTGATGAAAATTGGCCTTGAAATGACCGAGATATCCAAAAAATGCGATCCTAATAAAATTGACAGGCCACGACTTTTATTAGGATCTCTTTGTTTTTCCTTGTTTTAAGATATCTCAGTCATTTAAAAACCGATTTTCATCAAATAAACTTTCGATTCCCCTAAGAATTGTATGCTCTTTATCATTTCATAGAGTGGTTTCTAAATATCTCGCAAAACATTACAAGCTGAATCCTCACCTCAACCAGTACTGTACAGTCCCTTTAAACCCCCTTGAAAGAGCTAGATACATGTATCCTATACCCTGAAGAAGAGAAGCAAACATATAAACATGTATATGTTTCGAATACTGTAAAAGTGGATATTTTCGCACAACTAATTTTTCCTGTTCGGCCAGGCAAGAAGAGTTTTGCATGTTTTTAATTCCGCGGAATCAAGACATCCACTACTGGAACATGTGGCTCGCAAAAATATTTGCGTGCTTTTATTTTTGCTTTAGTTTCTGGTTGCGTGAAATGTGTGAAAATTTCAACACTGCAAAAAATTCCCACTTGACGGTAGGCTTGTATAGCAAGTGTGGAATATGTGGAATTATGCCATATTCTTGATGTATTAGTGTGTAGTCAATTGACACTGAGCAAGGAGCTTGTTTTTCTTCAAGATTTTATTGCAAGCTGTAGTCATTGCGGTAACCATGGCAACAGCATGCCAAAAACGAGTCAGCTGCTTGACTTGAACTTGTTTCTGCAGCAACTGCGGATAACGAGACAGCTTGTGCAGAAAGTGGTCATATTACCTACCATTTATTGGTTTAGTCAGTTAATCATTTTTCTATAAAACAGTCTTGTTTATTACCAAGAAAGACCTGCTCTATAAGAGCAAGGCAGTAATGGCAAACTCATTTTGAAGAACAGTAGTAACACTGATAGAAGCTGCCTTGGATAAAGATGATGTTAGTATCATCATAATTATGATGATAATGTTAATGATTATTGTCATCATCATCAATGTTGCTTTTTCATTATTATTGTTATTATCATTATAATCATAGCTATTATTGTTAATGTTATTATTATTATTATTATTATTATTAGTAGTAGTAGTAGTAGTAGTAGTAGTAGTAGTAGCAGTGGTAGTAGTGTTATTATCAGTACTAATATTATTTTATTACAATTATTGTCACTATCATCATCATTATTATCTAGTCTAGACCATTTGAATTGCTCACAGAATACTGTAAAAGTGGAAATTTTCGCGTTGTTGAACTAGCGCGAAAATGAAAGCATGCAAATATTTCTTGCCATATGTTCCTGTAGTTGATGTCTTGATACCGCGGAATTTAAAACATGCGAAACTCTTCTTACCGCGCCGAGCGCGAAAAATTAGTTGCGCGAAAATATCCACTTATACAGTACTATAACATATGACCTTCTGCTGCTAAAATGAATGTAATATATTTTTTTTTCTTTTCAAAACATATTTAAAGTCTTCTTCCAATCGTGTGCTTCTTCCTCCTATCTGTGCTTAGTCATGTGACAACTTTTTCCTCCGCAAGATGCTCGCCTCTGCCACCTTTCATTCGAACAAACAAATCCTACTGATGAAAACAAATTCATGTTTTCCAGCCCAGCTGATGATTTCTGAAGCCAAAAAAGAAGAAGATCTAAGTCACTCTGTCTCGTCTTACTCTCACAAAATACCAGCCCCCCCCCCCCCCCAACTGTTCTACTCAAAAAGGTCACAGGGGTCACACAATTCCCAGGGTAACCCACTTGCTGCAGCTGAGCATTGCAGGTCTTCCAGGGTCTCACACATACATCGATTTGCATGAACCTACACAGTCACACACACATACACACACACACACACATGCACACACACACACACACACACACACACTCGCACACACATACACACAGCTCACATACACACATGCATGCATGTACACACAATGGACATGTGGCTAGTCATTAAGCAGCATTATAATTGCTTTCTGATTGAAACTTGTAACATCAGCAAATATTTAAAAAAAGAAGAAGAAATAATCCTAATGAGCAATGTGCAAAGGTACGGGTAATATGGGCTGGATGAAAAAAGAAAGAAATGCATTTAACAAATACAGAGAAGGAGGGAGGGGAAATTGCATCAAACAAAATATTGTTGCCCTTGGCAACAGAGTAGTAATTAATCTTTCATGCATGAGATGGATCCATCAGGGGCAAGAATGTATAATGCATCAAACTAATTCCTAGTCTGTTAGACCAGCACTCTCGTCCGATTGCTGAATTAGCATACCACTTCATATAGATCTGGTAAGTGTGTAGCGATCTAAATATAGATTCTTCAAAAGACATGGTCATGGTCGGGGGGGGGGGGGGGGGGGGCAGGGCACCGTCCAATTTCTATGATGTCATATTTGTGCCGATTCAATGATGCAAGTTTGTGCAGGTACGGGAAAGGCAGACTGGTTGCAAATGCAGCTCTGCTGCTTGTAGTAGTAGTAGGGCACTTTAAGAGCATATATGTCCCATCGCAAAGCAGAGATGGATGAATATCATACGACATTCATGTTGAATCGCCGTATCTCGTAGGCAACGGGCTCGAAGAATCACATGCACAAGGCATCTTGTACTTGAGAAAAACACTCGTGTACATACATTGAGTGCATGTCAGCTGATTCCACTTTGCTAAATGTCCGTTATTCATCTTCATTGCTCCAATATATCGTGAGCCGTCAGATGTGTGTTCTCTCTCAATATGCCAGGATTCCAGTATTGAAGTGCACAGTCATTCTTCAAAGGCATCTATTAAAAAAAAAAAAAAAAGGTTTACTATGTACCTAGCAGTATTTATAATTTAATATCAGTTAACAAAATTCCTTTGATGTAGCAATAAACACAAAGCCACTGATCTGACAGTCTTTTCAGAATCATTTTGTAAAAGGCATAAAGATATCCCATACTTGTGGTGCATGTACATGGCTGTATTTCTGTTATGATGATTAGAATTAAAATATGCGAAAAAAATCTGGTTTTATATTACTATGCATGGATTGATACCAACAATAATTTGTTTTATCATCAAACTTCATTGACACTCTTTAGGCAGATCAACCATGCTGTTAAAAACATATTTGTGAGTTTGAGGATGTGCTTGTTCTTCAGATTTTCTTGACTGTGGAAGCATCCCATGATACAATTGATATTCAGAGTCGCAAGTTAATGTCTTCTGACCCAGATACATCGGTTACAATCCAATGAACGCGCCAGTGCATAATATATACACATATTGTATGTGTGTCTGTGCATATAGGTGTGTGACGGGACACGTTACATTAATGCACGATGTAGCAAACCTGCCTCACGCTTATGTGCATGTGCACAAGTACATGTAAATATTCCATTCCTGCTCACATTTGCAGCAGAAAAATCGAAGATGGCTGAAGCAGGCATGCTCAGACATCTCCATCTTCTAGTTAATTAACCCATCCATTGGGGGTCTCCATTGATTTCCAATCCCGATTGTCCCTCAATGCTCCAAAAATAATGTGAGTCTGCACTTGTGACTTTCACTGACTTTTGTTGCAATCCAGTAACCCAAAGACTATATTCTGTACCCACATAATCATTTGTGCATTGTGTGGAAATGTTTAATATTGAGAGATCTCTAGCTGTGCATTTCAAGATTTAGTCATATGATGTCATTTTTTAAAATAACATTATTTTTGAGAAAACACATCTGATTACTCTGTAGAGTATGTTATCATGCTCTTGTTTGAAATAGCATAATTTTTTTAGAAAGCAGTTCAGATTACCTTGTACGGTAATGAGTGAATATAGCTGCAAATTGATGCTTTGTATTGGACAGAATTCATGCTGTTTATGGGTCTCATGATCATAGTCTTTGAATTCTTTGCAGTGCAAGTCTTTCAAAGACACTGGTCTTATTGCAGGCATTCTAAGTGTCTCATACTGGCATGTTCAGAAAAACAGCTAAAACACATGTTCTCCCATAACAGTAGTATCGATATCATTTAATTTGATGGTCAGAAAGTTGGAATGCATCGTATAACTGAAATATTTGTGAGCTTGTAGCTGCTGAAGAACCCCCCCCCCCCCACCTGATGAAAATAAAAGGAAAAGTCAAGGGCATCCTATTACCTTTTTCCAATACTTTATGTTCAGTTGTACATTGCCACTCACAAGTAAATTATTGTAAAAGTGGTAATTTTCATGATGTGGAAATATTCATGCATTTTGTGTGACATGAAACTGGTGCAGAAATGGAAACACATTTTTTTACTTGTTGTGTGAAATACCATTGTATATTTTCATCCTCGGGAATTGAATACACGCAAAATTTGTGTGATACCTGACCTAGCATGTAAAATTACTCAAGCAAAGACATCCACTTTTGCAGTAAGTGGAAGTAAAGGCAAAGCTCACAGGAAGGCGAGTCACTACCTCAACACTACCAGGACTCTGCAACTTCACAGATTTTGTTCCCACCTTGTCCAACAAAGTAGCAAGTGCAGGACTCTGAAACTCCCCAGTTTGTATGGGCGCCTTGTACCAGACAGGAGCAACTGGTATGCGGAACTCTGCAACTCCCCAGAGTCTATGATCATCTTGTCCGAGACAGTGACTGTTGGTAATGACAGAGATGATGCATAGGATCAGATATGATACAGCAGCCACACAGTTCACCCACTGGACATCTGTATACCAGAGAGTGTGACATAGAACAAAGTAATGAAGTCCAAGTGGCATGCTCATGGACCCACAGTCATGATGCCAAGGATGATCAAGCCCAGATTTGAACCAGTGACCTCCTTGTTGCCAGGCCCAGCGGCCTCCCTCCTTGACTCTCTTGATTGGGTCCCTTCCAACATTGTGGCTGGCTGCATGCATGGACTTCAAAGACAAGTTTCATGATTTTTTTCCCCCTTAAAGATGACTGTTACTCTTCTTTCTTCCACATCCTGGTGCTGCCGAGGTAACTCCCGCCCCTCAACCATGAAATATTGGATGAAGGAATCAATCACCATGAATCCATTAGGCGTATCTGTGACCCCGGCTCTAATATTTATGATGTCATCTTGATTACCCCCCCCCCCCCCCCCACCAATCCTCTCCAATTTTCCTTTTCATTCAGGGTCTCTATCTCCACCCCTGCAATCCTCTCCAGTTATTGCCGGGCATTCGAAAATAAACACATGCATGACACGGACAGCTCTGCATTATAATTGCTGGGATTTGCGTGTAAACTGTGATAGTAGCATTGCAGGTTGTCTTCTTCACATGTCATCCGAGTGGAGAAATTAGGGAGAGATATAGGGCGAGTGAGAACGAGGAACAATCCCCATAGTCAGACACAATGTCGAGATGACATGACGTTTGCCTTGTGTATAGCTAGGTAGGCCTATAATACGATAAAGCAAGACATTTTTTTCGTGAATTTGAGCCAAGGACCTTTTTCGCATCATGAAATTTTCGCAAATTGCCACTGGCATTCAATGCATCAAGTATAGACATGAACATTCGTGTGCATTTAAATTTTGTGAAATGTGACTCTCGCGAAATTTGTGAAGTTAAATGCATGCAAACATTCTGGCTTTACAGTATAATCCAGAACTGTTTTTCATACGTATCACCATCATCTTCCTATGATTATTCAATCATAGTATTGCTATTTGAAAGGGGACGGGAAGAGCAAGTTTTTTTTTGATGCATTCAGTAACCTCCCCATTCCTCATTTCCAAGCTGCATGTCTGGTTGCACTCAGTTGTCAAAAGCAATGTTCGTAGAGTATTTAACTGTTGTTTTTTTTTTTAGATATCTCTAAACCATGTGGTGATTGATAAGGAACACAAGTTATTCCCCATTCTGGACATCTTGCCATGAATCTAACGAAGCAGGTCATGGAGACGACAACGTTCCTAAAACGAAAAACAGTAACGCCGAGAATGGTTCCAACTGGCACAAGTGCAGCCATCCTTTTTCTTGAAGGGCAGTATGACGTACATGTACTTGGTAACAAGGATACACCGACATACTTTTAACCACACAGTACATCAGTGAGCGGTTCACCTTGTTCCTTCACTTCAGTTAGTGTGTTCTCCTTCATGTGACATATCATCAGCTCCGAGGATTTTGATACCTGCTTTCTCTCTCCATCTCTCTCTCTCTCTCCCTATCTATCTATCTATCTATCTATCTATCTATCTATCTATCTATCTATCTTTCTATCTATTCATCTATCTTCTCATCTATCTATCGATATTCCTCTATCTATCTACCTATCTATCTACCTACCTGCCTATCTATCTATCTATCTATTTATCTATCTATCTATCTATTTATCTATCTATCTATCTATCTATCTATCTGTCTATCTATCTATCTATCTATCTATCTATCTATCTATCTATCTTTCTATTTATCTATCATTATATCTGTATATCTGTATATCTATGTATCTATCTCTATTATCAATATATTATCTGGGACTGAGAACCAGAAGAGCATTATCACAATTTTGAGGGGTATGAGTTTGATATCACATAGTAGAGCTTGATCTCCTCTACATTATGGTGTCAATTTTAGGTTATTTTCATTTTTGGTAAAATGTTAAAAATCAAAACCACAAGGGCACTATTTTACCCAATATTTGGCCCAGTGCTTGTAAATCTACCCACTTTTGATTAATAATCTTTTTCGTTCATGAAAACTGATTGTGTGGTTTTTATTTATGCTCAAATCTTAGAATGTGATAGGACCCTTCTGGATCTCGGCTGATGATGTGTATCTATCTATCTATATGTATCTATCTCTATCCTTCTTTCTCTATCTGTAACCATCGCTGTAATGCTGAAGGAATTTCTACAGATAGATTCAGTTTTCTTTAGCACCAAAGATATCGCTGATGCTGCTACTGCTGAAGTGCCAAGTGTGAACAGGGCTCTGACTTTCCTTCTTCCCTGCTCAGTTTGCCCTTAGTTGTAGTTAGGAGTGGTTCAACTGAGTTTAGCCGATAGATTGAGTTGGCTTTAGAACCAAAGATATCCCTGATGCTGCCCCTGCTCATGTGCCAAGTGTGAACAGGGCTCTGACTTTCCTTCTCAGTTTGCCATTGTAGTCTAGGTACGAGTGATTTAACTGAGTTTTGCCAATATTTCTCTTTATTTTCAAGGAAGGAGATGAAATATCTTGTTGCTCTCTGCTGGTCATAGATCAGTCCCACTGAACTTGAATACAAATAGGATTATGGAATGACATGTTCCCCATGCAAGTTTTAGCATTATTTGGTGACTTGGCACTGGATTCTTTCACCCACCCGCATCCAACAGCATTATGTGCGAGTGGACACTCGGATCTCAACTTGTCCACCCAAAATTTGGTGCTCCACCTGACAGAATTGTAGGAGCCACATCCATTTAACTCCTGTGTGTCAACATTTTGCCTGAAACTTTATTCACTGTGCTTAGCTTTATTCCCATATGACATGACCAGTCAGATAAGTACAAGCGATGATCAAATTGCCTTGCAGCGTGACCTCGATTACCCTTCCGAGGGACGTGAGGTCAGGGAAATGTCTCCCAAATTCGGCAAGGTACATCCAATGTCAAGAGAATCCCAAATGGAAAGTCTGTGGCCATCCAACAGCCAGCATCAACACTCACCTGCTAGAGGAGGTCACAGTTTAAAACAAACAAACAAACATGGGAATACTGTTAATAAGTCTGCCTTGATTATTACCTTGAAGATTCAATGAGATGTATATAAAGCTTCTCAAGATAGCTGACCACTTTAAAAGTTTATTCCAGTTTTGACACTAGATTTAGTGTCAGGAATGAACTCTGCTTTTGTGTTGAAGTGGTTTCATGAGCACTCCGATGTCTTGAATACCATAACTAAGAGTCGGCAATAGATGGTATCGATAGAATACAATGCTGAGCGAACTGCTGTATATGCCGTACATCTCACAAAGTTGTACTTTTTGCAAATTTTTTGCGTGTTGGATGCTATTTGTGCATTTAACAACACATGAAATTGTTAACTCTAACCTTGACAAGAATGTGACATGCACATGTACATGTCTCCCTTCAGTACTCCCAAAATTGTTTGGAAGTCCCAATTCACAAAAGATTAGACTCACTTAATATATGGTGTAAATTCGTCGCTTGGGTGACAAGACCTTGTATCTGCAATTTCGGTGAAAATGACTTTTTTGCATTAATGGTCAGATAATCACTTAAGTGATATCCTATCCAAATCCTAGATGTCTTACCCCCCCCCCCCCCCAAAAAAAAAAAAAAAAAAAAAAAAAAATTGAAGCCACCACGGCATGTCAAAGGAATGTCTATCCCATTGGATACAGTGCTTTGGCTGCCATGTTTTTTAGCTCTCCTGAACATTTGCCATTTTGTAGATACGAGGTCTTGTCGCCCCAGCGACGAATATAATTCTGGATCAGAGTAATATGGCCATTTCAGATGGAGACAGAATAAGAATGGTAACTGTGTATGGTGAACAGCAAATAAGATACAGACACTGATTGCAAATTCCGAGATTTTCTAGCTGATGTGACGAAACTCCATTACCCACCATGCAAATTCCCTTCTGAGCCATTTTGACATTTTTTTTTTCTGATTGCTGTATGTAAAACAACAAATTATGATTATGAAAATGTGGTATATATTCCATTTCGACATTACTCTGACTGCTACATGCATAAGAACAAATTATGATTATGATAATGTGTTGAGTACCGGTATGCCATTATTATATTTTTCTGACTTCTGTGTGGGAAAGAACAAATTATGATTATGATGACGTGGTAAATGGGCCATTTTGACATTTCTCAGACTGCTATATGTAAAATTATGATTGTGATAATGTGATAACTAAACCATTTCAAAATGTCCCTGCTACATGTACAAAACAAATTATGATTGTGATAATGTAAATAAGTCATTTTAAAAATTCTCTGTTACATGTGAAAAGCAATTTTTGATTTTGATAATGTGGTGAATAGGCCATCATCCTTTAAATTTTGTGATTGCTACATGTAAATGGACAGATAATGGACAAATTAGATGGATGTCTGTTTATAGGTACAAAAATCATACATCATTCGTGTGTATGTGTGTCAAAATGCATCATACACTGAATACACTGAAAACCTGTTCATTGAAATCGATCGTATACATCCTCACACCTGCTATCACGTTCTTTACCGTTGTCTGTTGTTTCTGCATGCAGGAATACATAACTGAAATCCTCAATTCACTGAAGGGAGAAATATTTCAGAAGTTTTTAGAAAGGTAAGTTGGAGACGGTCTACAGCATGCTGTGAAAGTGAGTGTTGTGTGTTTGTATGTGTGTGTTTGTGTGTGTGTCTGTGTTCACATTAACACACATTGCTATTGGAGTAAGAAAGGAGGAGCTTTATTATAGAAGCCGTGAGATTTTATGCACACCATGTAAAAGCTATAGCAGGGCTGCCAACTCTCACGCATTGAGCGTGAGACTCACTCATTTTGGTCCTTTCTCACGCTAAAACTTTATTTCATTTGCATGCATTTCTATTGATCTCACTCATTTTGACTCCTAAATTATAGCATTGGCCTATGGGAGTCTCACTCTCAACTAGTTTCCAGTGATGGCAGCCCTGCTATAGCATTTTTTAAAGGACAGTATTTTGCATTTCAGACACAGACCACAAGCAAATTCTTCTGGTGGTTAACATTTATAGGAAGGAGGATGCTGTCCTTATATCGTGGCGGACTGAAATGCAGAATGAGTGACTTTTGGGTTGAAATGATCTGAAGCCATTTCTGTAGGCAGACCTGCAGTAGAAGTAATGGCTACAGCTGTGGTTAGACAGAGGGGGATAGGAAGAGTGCATACACACACACATACACACAAATGCAAACCCATACACATGCACCTGCAGTTGGAGCTGTACACAGAGAAGCCAAGGGATGAAAGTCTTGTGTGTATATGTGTGTGTGTGTGTGTGTGTGTGTGCATGTGTGTATGTGCGTTTGATGCTGATCACATCCTGCTACCATTGCAGAAGATGGGATAGGGTTAGCTATCTTCGGAAGACAGCCCCAGTGTGTGTTGCTGTATATTTATATGTAATGGGCTTGATCCATATGTGTGTGTGTGTGTGTGTGTGTGTGTGTGTGTGTGTGAGTGTTATGTGTGTATGTGTGTTGTGTGTGTGACAGAGAGTGGCTGTGGCTATGTGTGGAGATCTGTGTGTTTGGAAAATGCACCCCAGCTAGCAATGCATGCAGAAAACCTTTTTGGAGCAAGGAGGCCGAGAGGAAGATAAATGCAAAGGAGGATGTAGCAATAGTGGGAAGAGAAGGAGACCGAGACAGGTTGATATAAAAGGAGCAGGTTGAAATGGCCTGCCATCTTCAGCCGAGAGTAAGCAGTGTACTACCTATGGTGTGTGAGCAATGTATATGTGTGTGAGTGTGTGTGTGTCTCTCTGGGCTCGGCATACATGTTGCCGGAGTGGAAAAGCCCAAACCATGCTGATCATAATATATTTACATGACCTGTATGGAATACCCATCTCTGGGGCTGCCTATTTGAGGAGCGTGAAATATACAGTGATTAATGCGGTAATTGTGCCAGTTGGTGTAGTGTGCCTTAAGGCATGCTTAGATATAGTAGACCCCCCCCCCCCCATACACACAAATGAACAAGCAAAGTATGATATTTAAGAATAAGAAAATAGAATAGATGATCAGCAATGGTCAGTGTCATTGCGTTTTCAGACTAAGTGATTCAGCATTCAAATTTCACATGTACTTCTATGACATTATTCTATATGAATATTTCAAAAGTACGCAAAAGATTTCAGAAACCTTCTGACTCTCTTCTTATCTACACTTTCTCCGTGTAGAGTCTAGTGGTTGTGTCGAGCGCTGTGAAAATTGATGAATTTAAAGGCCTAAGTGCATTTAATGAAGTAGTGACAAGGTATAAAAAAGATGTTCTACTTTGTATTGCTTTGCTCTCTGACAAATTGTAAGAAGATATATTCCCTCTTGGGCAAATGCAGGTGCATAATGTTCACTGTGTAATGTGCTTCTTTTTTAGTCTGTTAGTGCTGAATTTGTTTTGTTTTGTTTTTTTACAAACCTGGAACTGATGCTTTTGATAGATTAATGGCCTTGATACTACCTTGTAATACACACTAATGGACAGAGTTTAGTTTCCTAAACAGAAAATCTGAACGTGGGTATATGGGAACCTAATATGTGCTCTTGAACTGTAATAGCGAAGATCACTCTTCAAGATTGCAGGCTTTTGAGTATAGATGTGACCTTCGTAGATGAATGTTAACACCTACACAAATGTTTATGATCCTATTTTTCACAGCTTTACTGTACTACTGCCCGTTTTGAGATTGATATTAATCTCTAAAACTCTGGGGGCGTAAGATATCAATTTATTGAGGCAAAGAGCAGTCAAAATCAGGTCATGGTTATTGAGTTAAGCTGAAACAAAAACTGGGCTGTATCAAGAGGTTTATCTATCACAAGTGTGTTTTTGTCTCCGACATCTTTGAGATGTTTGTGGAGTGACCTGGTTTTGTGCTCATATTATGTCAACCTTTCCAACAGACTAGTAGGTCTTTTATGTGGACATTGGAACATGTAGCATGTCTTTCCCACTTCTTGTTATTTTGTGGGGGAGGATGGTTTCTAATAGGGCCTACAGGAAAAAGCCACACAAGTTCCTTCCCATATCAGTAGGAAGTATATGGAGGGTGGTTGTCATATATATAGCTGATCATCATACTATTGGTGCAGTCTTCTCAGAGTAGTTATGATGATTTACTTTTATGTGCTTTTTATATTCTTGTTTTCTAAATCCTAAACTTTTCTGATCTTGAGATGTAGGAAAAAATACCAGATTACTGAGGATTGTTACATGCGGCTAAACAGTCACAAATTGGCATGGATCGCTTTCAGTACGTGATTTTTAGTACAGTTTTTCAACCAGAAAATATGATCATATGAAGCATTTCCCATCGATGTGGGGTTTTCATTAAGTAGCTCACTCAAGTGTAATTCAATGCCACTGTGCAGGTAGGACAAATCTCAGTAAGTCTTTTCCCCCAGTGTTTTTTTTTTTTAACAGGTGCACAAATTATTATGCCACCACCAGTTGTAATTTAATTGATAACTTGTTACTGTAAATGCAGTTCTATATGGGTGAAATTGTTTGTTTGGTTTGGATTTATTTCTGCATTTTTCTTCATTTCGATTCAAGATAACATCATGAATAATATTGTTAAACATTTTCAATGCAAAATAACATCATCAATAGTATTTTTCAACATTACGGATGAAAGAATGAACAGTGCAAACATAACTTACAAATCCAATATCAACGATGATAATAACGGCAGATAAAAGGGAATGTTTATATTAGGTGAAGTTTGTAATGATGTCAAATAGTTGGCAGCGATGCATGATTACTAATTTAGAGAGCTGATTTCAGGCATAGAATGTGGCAACCTCAAAGTTCATTTACTAGTTATATTATTTGTTATATTGCTGTTTATCTTTACTTTGAAATCTGTTTCGTAACTTAACTTTCAGGCATAGAATGTGACAACCTCAAAGTTCATTTACTAGTTATATCATTTGTTATGTTACTGTTTGTCTTAAGTTTACTTTGAAATCTATTTCGTAACTTAACTTTCAGGCATAGAATGTGACAACCTCAAAGTTCATTTACTAGTCCTTGTGTCACTGCCATCAACAGAGCTTTTTATTTCCCTTCCAATGAAACTTGTAATGAAGACTAAAAATGATGTCTCTCTCAACAAAGAAAAAAAGAGAATGAAGAGAAATTGGACAGGTTTAAATGCATTATTGAATGCTATGGTGTGAAACAAAACTTGAGTCATACCATCTATTTTATGGTTGCCCAGCCCTGGCCAGCTCGTGGCTCTGTCCACCAGTAGAAGAGGGTATAGGCTGGGTAACTGGACTTACTGGTGTTGGAATTGATGTTTGTGAACCCGAGGAAAGTGTAGCCTAGATAATCAGACCCTTTTGGGATGTGGACTGTATACATGACTGCAAGATATGACTCCTCTTATGTTGATACTGGCTGTACTACAGTTTAAAAAAAAGAAAATTGATACAAGTCAAATTCATCACAATGATTAGCTCGATATCATATCTGTACATCTTGTGCATGGTTTATGATGTGTCTGCTGTAAATCTAATCAATATCACTCTGATTTTTTTTTCTTTTTTTTAAAAGTGTGTCCTGTAACTAGCATGTGGAAGTGTTGTAGATAACAAAATATCATGCTTAATAAAGTCTAAAAAGAAAAGAAGAAGAAATACTAGAAATAGAAAAACTGGAGTGAGTGGTACGAGTAGATATAGGCCGCGGTTACATCAGCAGAATATTCTGAAGTTTAACTTTGAAAACTCATTGCGAAGTTTGGTCATCCATTCACTTGAGTGGTCAAACTTCTGACAAGTTTCAGTTCTTGATAAGTTCTTGAAGTTTGAGTCACTGGTGCGCATGCACAACAAAGAAGAAAGTGTGCACAATGTGACAGCTAACGATTGTGATGTTGAACGGTGCACACTCTTGTATCCCTATGAGCACATGCTTCGGAGGTACTGCCCGCAAACCGGTGGTGTCCTGGTCATGTGACCAACTTTGTGATGTTTCAGCTACGAATGTTTAGACAGCTCAAACTTCGAGAAGATTTGTGGAGATTAAGGAAATTTCCCTATTTTTGAGCGGGAAGTTTTGTGAGAAGTCTCATTTGAAGTTTTCAGGAGGTTTGCAGCCACAGTAGCTAAGCTTCAAGATCTTCAACTTTGAAAACTTAAACTTTGCTATGTTTTGCCAGTGTGACCATGGCTATTGGGGGAGGGGGGCTTCTGTATCCTATAGTTTTAACAATTTTGTATACAATTTATTTTAGATTCTTCTGCTTCCAGAGTAGAGTGTTTTCCTTTGTTTGATCATGGTTTGTCGGCTACCTTTGCCATTTTGATGTTCCCGTTGACCATTAGTTGGCAATGCAAGGGTTTTTCCCTCACTAGGATAATGTGAATATTGTTTACAGGTATGACTTTCTACAGTATTCTGGCTGGAAATCCTTGTTTTGGCTCACAGGTGCAAAAACATTGCCAGCAGGGCTTGACCAAAGGAAATCAATGATTTGCAACTTTCTGTGTCGTTTTCTTGACTCATTTGCAGTTGAATTGTGTAATTTGAATTGATTGCAGGGAGGAAGGAAAAGAAATAGATATCAGGTTTGTGATGAACCAACATGACAAGAAGATATTTACAGGAACTTTCTTATATAAACCACCATCAAATTGTCTTCCTAAGGCATTTTCAAAGATTCATATAATGTAATAAGTCCAACTATTGCAAACAGAAGTCAATATTTGAGCATTACTTTTGTTTTCCTTGATGAGCAATAGCTTCTTGAGGACTCATGTTTAGATTCGATCCACATTCTGTAGCAAAATAAGGAAAATTTTCAACCAGCTGAAGTTGCTGTAAAGAAAAAAAAAAGGTCTGGTAGTCTTGTCTAACACAGGAATGTATGTCGGTTCACTAGAAGTGAGGATTTTCGAGGAAAAGATTTCATTTTATCCACCACCATGACATATCAGAGGAAATCGATGAGAGATAGAGCTGTTCTGAATCGACCTGGCGAAATAAAGGCACAAAACTTTATACTATGTCATTTTGAATTTGATATCTGGAAGAAAACCAACCTCAGAAACGTTAGCCCAAGATAACAAGTGAATAAGTGGTGACATGCTACATGCTGATGGAATCTAGCAAAAACATCGGTACATGTGTTCTTACTGGGTGTTTTACAAGATATAAAAGGACTGAATAATGTGCTTCTGCTAATACATTGAAATGAGTCTGTGGAAACAGACTACACTATAATCCCGACAACTAGGACATGGCCATTTGACATTTTCAGCTGGATCAAACTTTCCACCCTACCCATGCCCTCTTGGTCTTTTGCCCATTTTCTTGTCTTTTTTCTATAACATTTATGTTTTTTAACCAGCTCCTTTTTCCCTTTCCCTCATTTCTTTGGTTCCTTCCTGCCCCTGTTTCTTTTCCTGTCATATTTTGAGTTGGAAGGGAAGATTCAACCATATCGGGAACGTTTCCTGGAATGAAACTGGTGAAGGGGAACCGGAGAGATATGAAAGAGTCTAATAGTGATGTGTGATGAGTGATAAAGAATGTCTTGACATTGTGTGTGTCAGTTTGTAAGTTACATTAAACAGCATCAAGCATGAACCTTAATATAACTTGTCAATCTCAGACCATGTTATCCATTCTTCATCCCACTATGCACCGCAAGTTACTTCTTACTGAGAGACCACGAGATATATTTTCCCGGACCTTGTTTATTAAATGGACTATACTTTGTTTTTTGTCAAGCAAGATGTATTTAATGATGTAACATCCTCAGAATATCTGGGGCAGAGTTAGAAAGAAAGTACCTGTCGAGACGTAAAATATGTGGCATTTCTCTGCATCATTGTGCGAGAATGATATGCAAATCATATAGCTGTCTTGTCATTTGGATGAGTTCGTACTGCATCAGATGCTGTCGTCGTACTGCAGGTCTCTCCTCTTGGTACATTCTCTCTCTCTCTCTCTCTCTCGATAGGTTCAAATACAAGTGATATCGTGAGAGCTATCAGTCCTAGCCACCTGCTAATGGGAATATTGTGTTTCTCACTTCATTCCTTATCATGAGGCAGCACCTTCTATCCTTGTCCATCTAGAGTGATATATATATATATATATATATATATATATATATATATATATATATATGTATATATGTGTGTGTGTGTGTGTGTGTGTGTTTGTGTGTGTTTGTTTGTGTGTATGTGTGTGAATTTTTTAATGAATACAGAAAAACCTTTGAAATAGAGTGAAGAGTGGTAGTCAGGAAAGGGTATATGGGTAGTGTGTATATGTGTGGGTGTGGTAGTGTGTTATGTGTGTAAATGTATGGCGTATTTATACACAAAATGATATTGTTGTTTTCGTTTCTCCCCTCCGAAAGATATTTTTATTGCTAAGTTATCCATATTCCCTTTGTCAAACTCTACCACCCCTCCCCCCAAAAAAAGAAAAAGTCATGTTTCTTGTCTTAGAAAGCAGTTAGTTGAATCAGCCCATGTAACTGAAGTTATCCTGGCACATATCATCGGTTAAGAATGATAAGGGCGTTCAGTTGCCACAAACATTATCAGGGTGTTCAGACGCAAAAAATTATACTAGAATGGTATAGCTATACCAAAACGGTATGGCTATATTGATGATGAATTTATATGTCTGAACGCTGACTAATGAAATGATGTATAGCGAAACAATGGTCACAGCATCGTTTCGAACTAGATCTCGATAGCGAATCAGCAGTCCATCATGTCCATTGTGCGTCTGAACGTATGGCGACCATAGAACGGTATAACTGGGCATTTCTTTATCGAGTTTTGGTATAAAGTGACTTGCGTCTGAACAGAGGGTATGGCTTTAGTGGCAACTTAACACCTTATTGTTCTAAAGTGATGATACGAGGAGGCCAAGAGGTGCCAAATTGTTGTGTATTACAGTCCCAAAATATGTCATCAGTGCAGTCTGTTTATCCAGAGCTAACAGTAATTTCCATTTGACCAAATCTCCCTCACTAGTTGCTCTTGGTGACTGAGCGACGAGAACAGACAGAAAAAAAGTCGCTGTTCTATTTGGTGACATTTTTATGAGCCATCGCAACTGAATGAATTGCATTCAACTTGACAAAATTGCTCTCTACTGTAATCACTGCCTCACCTCCATCTGTGCTGGTGACGTCAAAATGTCAAATGTTGTCGGTGCCAAAAATAATTTATTTTTCTTTCCCACCATCTTCTCCCCCCCCCCCCCACCCATCTCCTCCTTGCCCACAATCTTACCTGCTGTAACCCAATCTCTCCCCTCTGACTGATCTCTGTCTCCCTCCTCTTTCTATTCCTCATCTCTCTCTCTCTCCTATTCCTCTTCTTGTTCATTCTTCCCTTCCCCCTCTCCTTTCCCCCATCTTCTTGTTTGTTTTCTTGCAGTGATAAGTTTACTAGGTTTTGCCAGTGGAAAAATGTAGAACTAAATATAAATGGCATGGTACGTATACACCTCCTTTCTTTTCTTTTCTTTTGATATCTCGGTTGATGTTTACAAAGGGTGCATGGTGGTCAAAGATGTGAAACTAATCACACTCTAAAACCATTCGTGAATTTGCAGTTGGCAGTGATGTACAAGCTTTGTGATATACTTTTGACGATGATTCATGACACGAGTTTATGGCCAGAATGACTGTAACTGAATATCTGGATTATTAGCATATCAACCTGTAACCTCTGAGAAATTGTGCCCTTTGCAAACAGTGTACTTTCAAAGTGTGGCACACCCAGCTCCTGAAGGGCAATGGATTAATATTTGCAAAAAGCTGCAATGTGTTTGTTGACCTATATGACCTTACAAGGTAATACAAAAAGAAAATATAAAATAAACCAAAAATACTCCTCATTTCATTTGATGATGCATTTGATCTCTAGACCAGGCACATGCCAACTTCAAGAACTTTATCCAGGGCATCAGATGAGGAAACAGACACTGCGTTTCTTTCTCTCAAAATTAAGATAATGTGTATGACTAACTTCCACAAAGTTCAAAGGTCAAGAAAGTTATGCACTTTTGTATATCACATGCTTTGGACTTGAGTAGGTTCCAGAGAAAAAAAGATACAATGTAAAAAATTTTTCAGTATTGCAATATTCAGTGGCAAGGAGAGCAAGCATTAATACTTATCAAATTATGTGTAATTGATGATTATTCTGTGAAGGATATCTAATCAGTTCATCAGAGGAATTCTGAAATATTATCTTTAATATTCATTATCTGTCATTCATTAAAGTAATTGTACTGAAACTGAAATGCAGAATGTGTTTTCCGATTGCAAAAGGTTCATGGAACTTCTGAAAGAATTTTTGACATTTGACAATGATAAATTAATGATGAATTTTGCAAAAGAGACAGTTGTCATGTATATGACATTGTATTTACATGTTAGTTATTTGTTTGTATCTTCAAGTCTGAATGATTCTTTAATATCTCTACTTATATAAAATTCAGATTTGTTTGGATTTTGTTGATTTATGAATTTGTGAACAATATAATGATATAAATTATGAATTTTTGTTTTACCCAAGACTGAGAATTTATGAACAATACATACAACTTAACCCGTTGAAGACGAGTCCTTAGTATACTTGGGCAGATGTCTATGGGAAATGCGCATTGCTGCAAAATCAGCCCGTCCTAAACGGGTTAAAAGTGGAAAATTGCTGTCATTCTCGAGGAAGATTTCTGTTGTGACCCATAAAATGCTCTTGAAATGTTAACTCTTGTCTTACATTCTGTCATGTCAGTCGTACATAACCAGCCTCGCTTTTTGATTCACAGTTGTCAATGAACGACTTCAGTGTACACAGAATAATTGGCAGGGGAGGCTTCGGAGAAGTATACGGGTGCCGCAAGGCTGACACTGGCAAGATGTGAGTATTTGATAGTAGTGCGCTGCCATCACCCCTACCAGTCAAACAGGCTCATCTCTTGCATGTCTTTTTGCCCCCTTTAATGACAATAATAATAGCACCAGGTATTTAGATGCTCTATAGGCAGTTCAACTATATCACAGTGCTTGCAAGAGATATATGTACAAAAACAAATAAAATCATCATATTTTTACAACTGAGGAACAAGATAAGTTTCAGCATTTTTTTTTTTTAAGTGTGCACTGAACCTCCAGATGTAATAAAGGTATGTATTTGTTCATGCATTTGTTGGGATGTCTTTGATGCAGAAACATTTTCGAATGAATCCATACAAGGGCCGAAGGATCGGGTAGTTGGAAAGAGCTGGTTTGAAGGCCAGGAGAGCGTTAGTTGAAAAAGCACATGAATAACAGATCTTAGTAGCTGGTCCTTGGTCTTCCCTGTATTTATCCTTTAGAAAATGGGAGTTCTTTTAACCATCTCGAGACTATCAAAACTATATATATTCACAGTATGTTTACAGGAAGCAAATGGAAGCACAAAGTTAATGAAATTGATGAATGTGTGGCGTACATCTCTTCGCCAAACTTGTTTACTACTGCTTCCTCTTCTGGTGCGGTACAGTGTCCCTGGTTGATCACATTTGCTGACTATTAACCACTATCACTGTGCTAGTGATTGCGTCAAATTTTTCCCTCAAGTGCAGTGCACATTGCTCAGGGTAATGCGGTTCTATTTCCCTACCTCTGTGTATGGAAAAAATTCGATGATGTAAAACATGTACGGTGATTATTCAAAACTCTTTTGGGAATTCGAACCCTGCTTGTGATTTGTAAGCTACGTAGTTATATGAAATGCAAGGGAAAAATGTCTTCACTGTCACTTATCGTTTGGTGGATATATAGGGGTCCATTCTTGAGTAGAAAATCATGTAGTGCATATTATATAGAAGACAAATATCTTGAATTAAATGAGTATTATAACCTATCTACAGATATTCTTGTTAACATTTGTTTTAAATTGAATTTAAAATGCTTTTATTTCCATGCATCTTTCTTTAAGTATATAAGCATATCAGTATATAAGTATATTTAAGTATATAAATGTATAAGTATGTAAGAATATAAGTATATATGTATATAAGAATATAAGCATATGAATATATAAGTATATAAGCATGTAAGTATATAAGTATATAACTTAATAACTTGATTATCTGATTTGTGTGCAAGGTATGCAATGAAATGCCTGGACAAGAAGCGGATTAAGATGAAGTCAGGAGAGACGCTAGCCCTGAATGAGAGAATAATGCTCTCCCTCGTCAGTGAGGTGAGTCTGCCTTTTTTTTTTTTTAGGGTGCGTTTGAGCGCTCAAAAGCAATCCAAAGTGAACCAAAGTGAACCAAGCCAAGGCGAACCGTATCGTGCTGTGCTGTATTTGGAGCATTCAAGCACTGTGTTGAGAAAATGTATTCCATGATTTTTTTTTTTTTTTTTTTTTTGCGGGGGGGGGGGGGGGGGGGGGGGGTCATGCATTTTGTAGCAAGAGGGTCATTCACCTGGCCCACTTATACTACTTACAGATGTCCCGAACAAAGAGAATGACCTCTTTGCATTACGATGTATGTGCATGTTATGCGCATTCTTCACACATGAACTTTTGGTATGGTTTTGGTACCCTTTTGGAGCACATCGGGAGGTGTTACACTTTTTGCTTTGTTCAGTGCGGTACGGTACACTTTCAGGAGCGTTCGAGCACTCCTCTGGCGCAGGTATGGTATGGTACAATTCGCTTTTAGTAGGAGAGCGAATGAATGATTAATTAAGTAATTGGCTCTAAAGGCATTATAACTGAATAAACAGAGGCATTGTGACTCATATAAACTCTTTCTTTTGTTTTGTGTTCTCTCTCTTCTGTACCTCTCACAGAAGTAGAAAGAAGAGACATTCAATGTACTTTGTTTCCGTGAAGACAAGTAAGGATGTTTCTATCAACTGTCAGCTCCTAAACACTATTAAGCTAACATGATGCATGAATGCCATTTTGTTTGTCCAAGGTAGCGTGAAATAGATTGTTTAAATGTGAAGTCAATTATACAAATTTATAACAGCGACAAGTGACAACTACCGAGAGGACAAATTTTAGAGCTTGTCGTGCACAGGTTGGTTGAACTTACATGCCAGTTCCTGCTTCCAAATCTGAATCAATGTGTGTGTGTGTGTGTGTGTGTGTGTGTGTGTGTGTGTGTGTGTGTGTGTGTGTGTGTGTGTGTGTGTGTGTGTGTGTGTATTTCTTGTTTTTATTGGGGGGCAAATGTTTTCTTTTTCCTTTTCATAATGATTTTCTCATTTTCAGAGTGCTGTCTGCTTTGACAATTATAAACTTTCGGGCATCTTTTGTTTGCTAAGTTTATGTTCTTCGCAATTTCTGTCATAAATGTCATTACCATTTTTTTTTAACTACAAAGTTCTGACATGACTTTTTTTTGCCTGTTCTTGTGGAAGAGGAAGTGCGTATTTCTTTTGGCAAGAGATGACAAATTTATAGTTGAGTTCAATCATCTAATGTGACCTCTCCCTCCCCCATCCCCAACCCCAAATAAAAAGGGAAGAGAACATTGATATTGCTAATTTTCTACCAATGCTTAAAATAGATGAGGAATTTATCAATGTACATCATTGGTTGCCATGGTAACTAACATGGTATTCTCCTCCAACCTGTTTTTCTTGTAGTCAGGTACATGTATTAAAGACTATTGTAGTCTGCAGCCCACGTGAAGTTCAGCACACATGGACAGATTTATTGATGAGAGCTGTATTCCAGAACACTGCAAATCCGTTTTCCCTTCAGCCGTTCCCTCTCTCATCTCACTCTCTACAGTCTGTCCGTCCTTTCCCCACATCACTCCTGCCCTGCCAAACTCCCTGCCACCCCCCCCCCCCCGAAAAAAAAAGAAACCAAAAATTTGAAGGAATATAAAAACTTCCTCGTCATATTTTACTAGCAGGACATCCACAAAATCATGATCATAAATTCATGCCCCCCCCCCCCCCTTATCGACATGATTTAGAACTGCGAGAGATTTGGACGGAAAGGCACGGTCGTTTCTGGCCTCCCCTGCCGTGCCCACTTTGGATGACGTTTCTTTCCGTGGGCCTTCAAGTGGTGATTTGCGGGGAGAACTATCTGTTTATCTCGTAAGAATGTTAATGTCAGTTTTGACTCTTTCCTTCAAAGGAAGTGACACAAGCATTATCTCTCTTTGAAAACTTCTTCCCATCGTGCCTAAAAATGGATTCTTGGGCATCTGTCGTCTCCATGCTTTTTTCTTCTTTTTTTTTTGGGGGGGGGGCGAGGGGGCTTTTCTGTGACACAAACAGACTCGTAAAACTTTCCTATGCTTTCTTCAGTGACTTTCTTTTGTGGCATGTGCATTACAGCTCAAAAGCCATAACTACAGAAACGCTTTCTTGTATCCATTGATTTAGAAAAAAAAAGTATTTAATTGTACTAATTTTTCCCTTCTGTGCAGACGGACTGCCCTTTCATCGTGTGCATGACGTATGCATTCCAGACCCCAGACAAACTGTGTTTCATTCTAGACCTCATGAATGGTAAGTACGCTACATCTTCATTGTAGGCGACGGTAAAAACGAGATACTAACCGGTGTTGCTGTTGTTATTTTTTTCCAACTATTGTGTAATCAGTATGTGCCCTGAGTAAAATTTGGGTTTAGCGTTAGGTTCAATGACCTTTATTTCCAGCAAACAATACGTTATACATCAAAATATTATTGCGATCATTTTGAACATGCTGGGGCACATGTCTTAATACAGAACTTGTGGCAAGTGCACCCTTAACATATATGAATATAAATCACAGAAATATACAGAATTATAAGAGATTAAGATACAGAAACAGAGCTTGGGACAAGGACAGAGCCAATTATACATATTTTCCCTTTCCGCAAATGAGAGAATGCAGTTTCCCCACCTTTGAGAAGATATTCCAGGCTTATATTAGCATGTCATTACTTTCTCAAATATCAGAAAGCTCTCAGATTTGTTGAAAATAAAGCAAACACAAAATAGGATCTATGAAGTATTTTTGATGTGTCCAAGTTACCAAAACTTGTCCGAAGAATTTTGATTTTGATGTGAATATTTTGTTTATGACCTTTGTCGAATGGAATGAAGAAGTGAATTTCATTTTGGCAATTTACCAGCTCTCTTTCTGTATAAGGTCTTCACTGGTGTTTTGCAGTGAAGGGCCTTCTGACCTGCAATTTGATATTTAATAGTAATGCAACTTTTATCAGCAATTCTGTGACCCTTCATATCAGAGAAAGTTAGAATAGATGTTAAGTGGTGTGTCTGAAATTGATTCTCTTTCATTGTGCTTGAACCAAGCCCAAAGATATCCGATGCATGGTTGATTTAACTGCAGTTTCAGTCTCGGTTTCAAATGAACCACAGCACTCTCAGCGACTTATAGGATGCACATTGCTCTGCGAGAAAGTCAAAGCAATTTGCGAAAAATCACTGCATTGATGCGTAATATCAAGCCCATTGACCTGGATAGGGCAATAGATGTATTGAGATTCTGAGCCTTGTACCAAATTAATCACAAAATTGTTTGCCACAGACCAAAATATGTTTGCGCAATGCTCTTCATGGCTGTGTCATTGTAAGGACCTAAAGTGTCAGCCCGTTACCCCCCTAACCTCTAGCAAGGTGTGACATGGCAACATGCCATGTTTCATTGGTCATGTATCTTACTTGACCAGCTAGACTGACACTTGACCATGTCAGGTTTATGATAGCAAGGACCAAGCTGGGCAGTTGTTTGTCCACCTTCTTGTCCATTTGTCCTGAAAGTCCAAATATTGCCCTCGTGCACCTCCTCAAAAGTGAGCTGTGATGACAGGTTCAACTGACCTCTCAGACTTGACCACTGGCTTGACCACTAGCTGACAACACCTCTCATCATCAGTTGGTGCCATTACCCTTTAGCTTCCCTTCCTTCAAGGTAGATCTTTAGCAGTGTGAGGTACATGTGAGTGCATTACCCATGACCCTTTAAAGGGCTGGGTGTAGCCATAGCACTTTGCTTGGTATTGGCTAATAACATAGGTTGGTGGGTACTTTAAAATCTGATCTTTTGATGGGATGCTGCGACTGGGCATGTATGTAGACATCCCGTTACTCCGACCCTAACTCCCATAAAATCATGTCAATTTTTTTTTCTTAAACTTGTTTTCATGATTGAAGACTTTGTTCAGAAGTATTAACTATATGAACATTTTGTGTATGCCATGAAGTGGAATTGAGAATACAGGAAGTTAAGATGTTAATTTTTCTAGATGCCAAAATGTATCTCCTCTTTCTGTTTGCCCATCTCACATATGAGTGTAAATCTGGAATGCTAATGATTGAGAAAACAGGTTGTTAAAGATGGTAATGCCGATGTGTAACTTCTCTACTATTAGCCTATCTCACACACATAACTGTAAGTCTGGAATGCTAGTGGTCATGTATATCTACTCATATCAAAAAGAGAAATAACAATGCTGCCAAGAATAGATTTGTAAAAGTACATTTTCCTGATTTGATATAAAACACTTTAAAGGGATATCCTGTATGTTCATGTTACACAGAAATACAGAAATGTCAAAACACTGTAGTGTACTTTACGAATGAACAGTGATGAAGTACCTGCCCTTTTTTCCTAGTGGAATGATGTGTTTTTGATTTGAAGAATATCTTATACATGCATCTCTTTGTGACACCTCAAATGAATCAGAGAACATGATTTTTTGTCCCCAAAAGAGAAGCCCATGAGAGATGTTGGAAGTAAAAACAAACCACAATACCGACAGATTGATGATTACATGTGTTGAGAGGGACTCATATGGGTCCCAAAGCATATCCAGTAACGCTGGCCCCGCCCTCCCCTCCACCAGTTACAAGCCCGCCAAAACGGACGAGGAGGGTTGTGGGGGCGTCAACATTTTGTTGGCGGCCAGACCTCTGGGAGGATTGGCGGTGTAGATGGGGAGTTTGATTTCAACATTGGCAGGGGCTAAACCAACGGGTACAAGTTTTTACCCCCGGGGGTAGCAGCGAATCGAAGAGATTCTTATCGCTGCTTCTTCTGAGTCAGGCTCGGCACAGTGGAAAACAATCCCCCACTAGGAGGTTGAGATGGGTCCTCTTGTTCTCCCGTCTTGCCTCCACGTTTTGTTTTGTAAGATGAGCTCTTCATGGTGGATGGATATTTGGAGAAGGACACAAAAAAATTTCCTTACAAACTTTTGAAAATTGTTGCACATGTGAGCGCTGTGTCTTGCGGCACTAGCCTTTGACTCGAGAGCGGTTCTGATAGCATCTGTGCAATTTTCAGCAGTTACGTGTTGCAGAAATGATTACAGATCAAAGGGATTTCTGTCCAGGAGAGTCGTTCAACTCAAATCAATTTCTATACAGATTAAATGCTGACTTGTTCTCAACTTGTGCTTCATACAAGTATTTTGCTGTCTTATTCAAATTTATGAAGTTCTTCTGTCAAGTTTTTTTTTTTTTATTGCAACTGATTAGCAAATTGCCCTACATTGACGTAATAAGCACTTGAGTATCGAGTATGTATGCCCATGATTTCTTTTGTCATGGCTACTACTAGAACACTGATCAATTCTGTGCTTATTTACGTCGATGTAGGGCAATTTAATTATTTGCGATATCTCCCAGGATGGCCTCCATACTTTTCTTCATACCACCATCTTCCATCATGTTTTGTATCTAAGACATAGGAGCCTGGTAGGTAGAGAAACCACTGTGTAGGAGTGACAAATCTGTTTTCTGTACAGCAGTTTTCACTGCCACTGCATTCATCAACCCTGTTTCTATCTTTAACCCTTGTAGAAGTTGTCCTTTAATGTTTATAAATAGATCTCTTCACATGTTTGGGAAAACTCATGTGGAAATGAAAGAAATATGGAGGGTCTATGGTGTTTTTTTTTTTACCCTACATCACAGTTTCTCATAGACACCACAGTGGCAGAGGTCTCATGGTCACTATCGATGTGATATCACAGCAATTAGAATGATCATCTTTGTATCATTGTCACTATCATCATCACCACCATCATCATCATCACCACCACCACCATCATCATCACCACTATCATCATCATCATCATCACTGTCATCATTATCATCATCACTGTCATCATTATCATCATCACCATCATCATTATCATCATATTATCATTATCCTCATTGCCATCATCATCATTGTCATTGTCATCATCGTCATCAACGTCATCACTGTCATCACTGTCAACCAGTCTAATAACCAGTCTACTAATATATTATAGGTGGCATCATCACTGGTACAAGCTCTTATGTACACAGACATAACCAGTGCCATTGCTTTCGTCACTGTCTACCTGGTACCATTACCATTATCATCACCATCAACACCAGCTGCAAGCAAACAGCAGCGATGAATCAGATGACACTAATGCACGTCCCCACCCCCACCCCATTCTCCCCCGTGCCTCAGGTGGCGACCTCCACTACCACTTGTCCCAGCACGGCGTATTCTCTGAGGAGGAGGTCGGCTTCTACGCTGCCGAGATCATCCTCGGCCTCGAGCACATGCACGTCCGCAACGTGGTCTACCGCGACCTCAAGCCTGCCAACATCCTCCTCGACGAGAACGGCCACGTCCGCATCTCGGATCTCGGGCTCGCCTGCGACTTCTCCGTCAAGAAGCCCCACGCCAGTGTGTAAGTATCAATGCATTTAATAAAGATGTTTCGTTTACTGTCCTTCCTCGTAAGAACAGTAATAAACTCAATCTGTACAATGTCTGTAAAGGCACACATCATGCACGTGATCAAACTTACGGGAAGCAGCAGTAAAATATACAACTAGAAAAGTACTCTGAGAGATTATTCTCCTCCCTACCACTGGGGAAAAGCTCTGTGGGCTCTTCCATAGAGATCAGTGATTTCCACCCATAGGTAAACATGCCGAAAAATCACCCAATTTCCCAATATAGAAGCCTTTGTTACGTCATAAACCCTCAGCTGCACGGCGTGCCTCGCCCCAGCAGATACTAGAGCACGCACTTTAGTGCGCGATTGAAAACCTCATAGTGCGCAGTTTGAACTCCCAAGTTCATTGAACCTACCTGTCAAAATATCAAAAATCCTTCATAACTTCCCAAAAAATTCTTGGATCACTACCAAAATTTAATCATTTGTTACTTGTGTCTTTCTCAACCTTTCCTGTAAGTTTCATCCAAATCCGTTAACTACTTTTTGAGTTATTTTGCACACGGACAAACAAACAAACCAACGGTAACGAAAACATAACCTCCTCCCTTGGCGGAGGTAAATATAAGTACTCTTTCTAGGCAAATAAGTTCTCTTCATTCTTTGATTGTACTTGTTTGCTTGCTCACTCTTGAAGTATGTATTGCTACCGAACAGTAATTTCAAGAAAATGTGATTTCACAAACAAATTCCTGCTAGCACGCTCGACATATGCAGTCACTTTTTTCTTTCTTTCTTTCTTTTTTTTTTTGCATTAGTGTGTTTTATGTTGCTTGAACAAAATTCTTGAATACAACACCACTCCACGATGTACTGTGGATAAAAGCTATATATGTGTGTCATAAACAACCAGTGGAGAGGCATGCCACCCTTGCTCTATGAGCAAAAATCCCAAGGCATTTACTAATAGTTCTGCCAGCACCACACCAAACAACATGAATATTATTGTGTGGATGTACAAAGACAAGCCATTATGTCCCTCGTACAACAGCTGCCACTGTCTCTGTATAGAATGTGCCCACCTTTCACACACACAGCCATGTCAGTTCTGGCAAAGAGGCATCGGTAAATACGCACATACCACATATCTCGGGCGCAGACCGCTGCGGAGACTTTTTAATGTGATGGGTATGCAATGCTTTAATGGGAGGGCAGTAGGGTGTGAATTCTGTGAATTTGTCACACAGTCCGTGCCCCTGTGGTTCAAATTATTTCGCAAATTGCCGGTGCGGCAGTACCCTGAGCCAAAGCCACTCATCGCGGAGATGACATTTATGGCGGCGCTCCCCGGGCCGTTGCAGCCAGGCGAACGCACTCAGTGGTGCAATAAAATCGGGCATTTAAACTCCATATGACCTCAATATGGTGTTTGGTTTCTCTTTCTACCTTCCTTTATACGTCACATGTATGTCTCTCAGGCTGTTACAGTTCTTGCCACTAAGTAGATGCTCTCTCAGGTTGAAAATTCCAGGATAAATCTTTTTTCCTCACTTTTTTCCATCCCTCTCCAAAAAGAGAAATAGAAAAAAAAGAAGGATATATTAAAACATAGATAGAGCATTTGATTACAGCATTACAGTGAGTAGACATCGGTATGTAGGTTTGTTTATATTTCCCTGCAGTCAGTCAGATGAAATCTTCATCATTAAATAGAAGGAAAAAAAAGTGATGATAGTCCGCATAAGGCTTTTTTTGTTGTTGTTTTTGTTTAGCTGGTAGATGGAACGTGACCAGTAGTAAATTGATGGGTGTGGTCAAACATAAGTTTTGAACAGGTTATGTGATTACTGTTTTAGGACATACAACGATAGATCGTCATAACTGATCTTGTTAAACTTTCACTGGATGAAAGATTTTTTCATCCTCCAATGTTGTTGTTGTTGTTATTTTTTTTTTGTCTGAAACATCGATCGAGAAATAGTCATCAGGGGGGATCCAGGAATTCTATAAAGGGAGGGGCTGCAAAGCAGTTTATATTTCTGGTGCCACTTCCAGTTTTAATCAGCTGACAAGCAAAAAAAAAAAGAAGGCTTTAACAGGTATTTTCTCGTACAACTTCTGGGGTTAATCAGCTTAGAACAACAACAAAAAAGAAGAAAAGAAAGGCTTAAGCGCAAAAGAAAACAAAATTAATGGGGGGGGGGCACGCCCAGTGCACCCCCCTTGGATCTGCCACTGGTAATAGAGACCTTTGTCTCCTCCTCATCAATTTGAGAGGGCAAAGTTCAGAGTGTAAATGGCAATTTTTGTCTATCTGGAGATGATCTTCAGTTGATATTGGATGCTTCTACCATATTTGAAATTTTTTTTTTGAATTCCAGACAGAAGGGCAGTGGGAGGAGCTCAATGTTTGAAATTTCTGCCAAGTTTGTTTTCTAATTAATCTATATGTTGAACGTAACTGCAAAGTATACTTAGATGTATTCTGGAAAGAGGGCAAGGCTAAATTTGTGAGTGCATCTTATTTTTTTTTCTTTCTTTGCTGTGGAATGCAAGAGCTCTTCTGAGAAGTAAACTCAGACCGAAATTAATCTGCCTCATCAGCAGTAAATGCCACTAACTCTGACGAGTTAATCTAAACCTCCGGTTCCGTTCCATCTCGCCATGTTTACGTGAAAACAAACTTTGGGAAATTGTAAAATGCAGCAGTGTAGATTAGAAGCAAGGACTCGTTCACAGTGGCTGTGCTGACTGTCTGTCTCCATGCCTGCCACCAACACACTTTTTCTTTGTTTATTTGTTTTGTAATATTCTTTTTATAGACATTTGATGTGACTAGTTTCCAAAGTTCAGTCATATCTGGTGTTCTGTTGATCATACACCAAGGATGTATCTTTCCCTTGCCATGTTATTGTTTGAGTCCAGTTTCTAGTGTAGTTTTAGGAAACGTATTGTAACTGTAGTTATTGAACTGTGAGGTATGTGTAAGTAGTAGACATAGATTTGCATCATATTTGCTGTTATGAATGGTCTCTTAAACTCCAGCTTTCTTGAGCTTATATGTGGTTCTGTTTAGTGAATTAACCAGCAATTTTTTTGCATACCTTTATGATTGAGTTTTTTCCTAATGAGGGTGAATCTTGCCCAAACTTGCCTCTCGGGCAATGACAAATGTATGCAATCTTGATCTGAAGGATTGAAATAGAGTGGCGTAGTTCAAGGTCCTTGAGGAAAATTATACATAAGATTTGAAAACATGAATATGCATTTGAATATAAATTTGAATATTTGAATATGCATTGTCTGTTGCCCGCCCACAGAGGGACCCACGGCTACATGGCACCGGAAGTACTGTCAAAAGGAACTGCCTACGACTCCAGCGCCGACTGGTTCTCATTAGGATGCATGCTGTTCAAACTTCTCCATGGGTAAGAAGAATCAGAGGGCAGCGGCAAGATTTGAGCATGGGTGGGATCCATTGTGGCTGTAATGACACAAAGACATTCTTAAAAGAGAATGAAACCCAAATATGTATATGTATATAAGTGTCTATTGAGTAAACGCAGCAACGTTAGTAGCATACGTCATTGAAAGTTTGAGGAAAATCGGACAATCCGTTCAACATTTTGAATTTTTTAAATTTTCATCATTATGTGTGAAAAAAACCAAAAGAAAAAAGAATCAAGCAGAATTTGATGAGCATTTTTGATGTGACACCTCCGATTTGGAATATTACAGAATTGTAATTTGTTCTTTATTTACCTGCGTGCAGCCAATTGCCATGTGCCTGTTTGACAAGGTATCAAAACTTGAAGTGAGAGTAAATGAATACTGTGACCATCATTTGATCATCAGGTTCTGATTTCTTTCCCTCCCCTCGCACTCTCTCTCTCTCTCTCTCTCTCTCTATCTATCTATCTATCTATCTATCTGTCTATCTATCTATCTATCTATCTATCTATCTATTTGTCTATCTCTCTCTATCTATCTATCTATCTATCTATTTGTCTATCTGTCTATCTATCTATCTATCTATCTGTCTGTCTGTCTATCCATCTATCTATCTGTCTATCTATCTGTCTATCTATCTATCTATTTGTCTATCTGTCTATTTATCTATCTATCTATCTGTCGTCTATCTATCTGTCTATCTATCTATCTATCTATCTATTTGTCTATCTGTTTATCTATCTATCTATCTATCTATCTATCTGTCTATCTATCTATCTATCTATCTATCTACCTATCTATCTATCTTTCTATCTATCTATCTATCTATCTATCTATCTATCTATCTATCTATATATCTATCTATCTATCTATATATCTATCTCTTTGTCTTGTCTCTGGTATGAAATTGTCTTTGAGTGTTACACAAAGTTTGATATTGGGCTTTGATTCTCTCTCTCCCTCTAGGTGTTTATGTTGCATAGTTTGTTTATCTATCACTCTCTCTATCTATTTATTTATCTGTCTATCTATCTATTTATCTATCCATCTATCTATTTATCTATCTATCCATCTATCTATATATCTATCCATCTATCTATCTCTTTAGCTTTCTCTTTCTAGTCATCTATCTATCTATCTATCTCTTTATCTCTCTATCTATGTAGTCATCTATCTATCTCTTTATCTCTCTCTCTCTATCTATCTAGTCATCTATCTATCTATCTATCTCTTTATCTCTCTCTCTCTCTATCAAGTCATCTATCTATCTATCTATCTGTCTCTTTATCTGTATCTTTCTCCCCCCCCCCCCCCATCCCACCTATGAATTTGTCATGTAGCACATTGGGCCAACTTGTAATATTTGGTTTTGATCTACTCATCTCATGTTGTGCAGGCACAGTCCATTCAGGCAGCACAAAACGAAGGACAAGCATGAAATCGACAGAATGACCTTAACTATGGTAAGCAAACTGCAGAATTTTTCTTTCTTTCTTTCTCATGGAGACAAGATCTGCGCTCATTTCTCTTTCGTAGCCGGAGCTGCCACTTGCGTTTCGTATATGTGGCCGTGTTGTGTAAGACGAGAAACATGCATGGCATGACCTTTCTGCAAAATGGAGCTGGCAGCCTTTTTCACGGCATGAAACGTACGTGAATTGGCGACTGGCAGTCAATGCATTTTGTAGACAAATTTTTTGTAGGCATGCAACTTTCAGGAGGAGCTAAGATTCACGAGAATGAAATGAACGTGAATGTTTTTGTTTGTTTCTATCCAGCTGTCTTCTCAGATCGAAAATGAAAGAAACAAAAACATTCACGTTCATTTATTTTTGTGAATCTTGGCTCCTCGCGAAAGTTTCGTGCACACAAACATTTTTGGTTGTACAGTATATGTTAAGGCAAATACTTACAATTTGGCCTAGAGTCAAATCATGTAAAGGTACTCCTCAGTGATTTTTATTTTGTTTGTTTTTTTTAAGTCAGAGCCACATAATGTTCTTGTTGGCTTCAATAAATAGTCAAGTTACAAGGTTTCAATGTGGGCGAAACCTTAAAATTTCCTAACTTTCTTATTTTCTGTCTACTTTTGACAGACCTGTTTATCCTTTTGATTTTACTCTATTATTGAAACTCAGCACAAACTTAACAGGGAGTCATATCTTAACTCTCCTGTTACCATGGTAGCTTGTTTGTGTACAATGTCGTTGAGAGTTTTAGAGGAGTAAAGAAATGCCACTCACCAGGATGAAATAAAGTGAGGACTGGAATTACTGTGTCTTTAAAGTGGTGTCTTATGTCAGTAACATATCGTCGCTGGGGCGACAAGACCTCATATCTACAAAATGTCAAATGTTCAGGAGAGCCAAAAAACATGGCGGCCAAAGCACTGTGGCGAATGGGATAGCCTTTCCTTTGACATGCCATTGTGGCTTCATTTTTGGAGTAAGACAACTGGGATTTGGACAGGACATCACTTAACCCATTATTTGACCATTAATCCAAAAAAGCCATTTTCACCAAAATTGCAGATACAAGGTCTTGTCACCCCAGCGACGATATAACTCCCTCTTATTACGTCCCTCTGTGCCTCAGAATGGGTCCCTGAAATGATGTCATGCCACAAATGCTGTAGTTCTTTTGAACAAATTACTACTCCATCATGTTTTCACCATGTTTATGATGAATCGTCGGTCAGCGGTAACTAACCTGCCCAGCTCTGAAGTCACTTCATTAGTGAGACCCCGAAACAAAACGGGAATTCCCTGATCTTGGGTTTCTACCATGACCTTTCGAATGGCACACACGGGGAAAACCCCTTCATTTTCTCCACTCCAGTACTGCCTGATATTGAACCCTTGAGAAAAAGCAGTTTGCCCACGAGCAATGCCTTTGTCGTGAATCAGGACTTGAAAGAGATATCTCCCGGTCGTGTGATCAGGATGTAGGCGATGAAACCATCACGCTAGTTTAATCTCTAAGTTTTAGATTACGCTAGAAATGACTTTTGTCCTCCTTCTGGCAAATGACTCCTTTGATTGTATCGAGCTATAAGGAGAAATTGTATGGTGCAGTTGTGTAGCTCAAGAGAAGCTACCCAGAGGTTTAATGGGTATGGGGGAGAGGGCACCCCACAGGGTTTAAAGTTGAAATGCACCAAAAAACATAAATAACCTTCAAAAGAAAGAGAAAAATATTTTCTACGGAACGATACAAAAGTGACAAAAATTGGGTTAGAAATAAGGAAGATATGACATGTTGAAATGTCACATTTTTTGGAAAACATTTGTTGATCAGTCCTTATGAATATTCATATGAGCCAGTTGACATGGTCATGCTCTCACAATTTCTTGTTCATTCCATATGCAGAACTGAAAAAAAAATCTCATATTTCCGCTATGTAAATATAAAACTTGCCTTAAAACCACCTTAAATAAAGAAGGACAAATGTTAACTCTGATATATCTTGGTATGAGAACATGCATTTACTCGTATTAGCTAAGAAATAACAATTATTCAGAATTTCATAAATAGCATACCTGAAAAAATTGTGAGGGTATGACGTCATCAACTTGCTCATAGCCCGACATTTGAATATTCATAAGGACCTGTCACAAAATGTATTTTTTTTTTAAATTTGAAATGTCAAAATATATCTTCCTTATTTCTAATTTTTGTCATTTTTGTATCGTTCTGGAGGGAATATTTTTCTCTTTATTTTGAGGTTTATTTATTTTTGGTGTGGATTTCCTCTTGAAAGGGGAAGGTTAGACAAGTTAGAGGTGATCTTATCCCCTAGGACTATCATCGCTGCTTCTAGGGGTTCAGCTGACCTCGGTTGGGCACAGATCTGCAGTCGCTAAGGTCAAAAGTCACGCTTTGACGGATGTGTAGAGATAGCAAACAAATCAATCATGAATACGCCCACCCATAGGTTGTCAAAATGTCGCCAAGCGTAATAAAACACAGAAGCACACATATGCACACACTGACAGACAGACAGACAGATGCACACACACACACACATACACACACACACACCCTCATCCTTTGAGGCAAGAGGATATCAAAATCTGTCATCATTAAAGGTGATGGTTAGCAAATGGGAACAAAATTCCTCATGTCTCAAAACTAAATGCCAGCTGTGTTATGGTATTGGCAGCATACACTGGCAGTGTATGCCTAGATAGAGCAATTGCATTTTGTCATCTCATCAGAGTTTTGTGAAGAAAACTGGAGATGAATTATCTGTTACTGCTATCTTTCGAGAGGCAAGTGTGTAGAATAAATCAACTGTGGACTGGTACATTTTAATATCTTATTTCACATTGAAATGAAATCCTTTCAGCTACTGTATACAGCGAATATTTCACGAGGTTTTTATTTTCACGAATTTCGCGAGCCAACTGCTATTCGCGAAATTACAAACACACGAAAATATTGACTCTGATCCTGATATGAATATGACGTACGCTTACACATTTCTCTGTTCAGTAGAGGACTCCACGATCGCGAATTTAACCACTCGCGAAATCGTCGGGAAGTCTCGATTTGCGAAAATTTAGACTCGCGAAATATATGGCGTATACAGTATATTTTGCTATTGCTCTATAAACACGTATTTATCATTACTGATTTAAATGAGTGTAGAAAGTGTGTTCATGGTTTTTTGGACTCTGTGTATTTCTTCTTTTTTTCTCCAGGATGTTGAGTTCCCTGACAAGATGACCGAGGAGATGCGATCATTACTACAAGGCCTGCTCCAGAGGGAGGTATCCAGTAGACTAGGCTGCCAAGGCAGGGGGTATGTCCTGTATTTACTACTCTCTCTCCCTCCCATTTGACTGTGTGACCTGGCATCACATGATGCTGTTCTGCCCTTTTCTCGTCACCCCCTTCATCTCTCCCATGTCATAGTTACTGAAGATAAAAAAAGAGTCTGTGCTGAACAAAGGGATGATAGTATGTGAAATTAGAATACGTAAACGAAGCAGTCTGTATGAGTGTCGTTTATACCCATCAATTTCTTACAGTTCTGTGCCTTTCTTTCAATAGTTCCCTTAGAGGGATGGTATAGTATTGGTTGAGGTGAGGATTCAGCTTTTAACTTTTTGTAAGATACTTAGAAACCTCTTTATGAAATGTTAAAAAGCATGCAATTCTAGGAGGAATTTAAAGTTTCTTTGATGAAAATCGGTTTTGAAATGGCTGAGATATCCAAACACAAAGTAAAACAAAACAATCCTACTAAATGATTGGTCCCACCTTTTATTAGGATTGCTTTATTTTGGATATCTCAGCCACTTCAAAACCAATTTTCATCAAATAAACTTCAAATTTCTCTTAGAATTGTATGCTCTTCCATAGTTCTTTAGAGATTTCTCAATATCTCAAAAAGATGTTCTGTAAATGTCATGTGTAACATTTAATGAGATTCAGTCCACTTCCATGTTGGATTACACTCTCACATAGAAAAAAAAAACAACCGAACAAATAACTTTTACTTGCCGACACTTGGTCCCAACATATAGATTTACATCATTTTTGTTTCATAGGTTAGATGTTTTAGTGCTGTCCAAGGTCTTGTGCTACAGTCAAAGGTCATGAAGGGTCAAATGTTTAAACTAGTTTAAACTTCAATGAAATGTGGTGATGATAGAAATGAAATAAACTGAAATGTTGTTTACAGGAAATGTTGCATCTTCTGACCTTCAGGAGAGGATGTGGGGGATGACACTTGTACTCTTCTGCTGTAATGTCAGAGAACCAAGTGATGAAATGTTGTTGTGTACTTACCTCTTACTTATTCAATTTCGGTAAGCATTAATTGATGTCATAGTGTCACGAGTGTTTCTCACTTCAAACCTCTTGACCTATTTACGGAGACGGGTCATGCGATAAGAGTCGATCGAGTTGTTTGTGAGAAGATGTGAAGGAAGTAAACAAGCAGCAAGATGCAGAGGCATGGGAGGACCTTGAAACACTTGTCTGAAGACGTCAAGATTAGGATGCAGATTAGAGCTGGGAGATTACAATACAAGCACATGCCCACAAGGTTTCCTGTCTTCTCAAGCTCCAGTTGCGTTATGTAATCATTTTATCGATGGAGTGACGAAACCAACAAAGAGCAAGAATGTCAAATACTTTCCATAGTGAAAAGTTAAATACAAATGTTTGATCCTTGCTTGACCTTTTTCTTCTTTCTTTCTTTCTATTTGATTCACCACAGGGCATTAGAAGTTCGAGAGCATCCCTTCTTCAAGACCACAGACTGGAACCAAGTCTACTACCAGAAGGTAAGGTTGAGTGTATCCCAGAACATCAATGCTGATTGGATGACAGCATGTCTCTCGTCACACCATTGTCACTTCCCATGAGGAAAGAAGAAGTGATTTTGTTCTCTCATCTGCTCACCACAGCCTTCAAAGTTTTCCTGGTTTCGTAGGAGACTCTCTAAACCTTTATGATCTCTTTGCATGTCTTGGCAAGATGATACCGTATTCATCATGTATTTTCCAAATTTGGACTTATACGGCAATTTCGCGATTGGTTGAATTTGGGATCAAGAACCGCACCAATGGTTGTGATAGTGGTAGTAGTGGTGGTGGTGATGAAGACGATAATTGTAAGATGATAATGAAAATGATGGTCTTTGTGAAGATTAGGGTCATGTTATCTTTGATGGTGATGATGATGGTGGTGATGGTGATTGTAGTGGTGATGGTGATGATGGTGGTGATGGTGATAGATGGTGATGATGATGTTGATGATGGTGATGGAAATTGTGATAGTGATGGTGGTGGTGGTGGTGGTGGTGATGATGATGGTGATGATGATGTTGGTGGTGATGGTGATAGATGGTGATGATGATGTTGGTGATGATGATGGTGATTGTAATGGTGATGGTGATGATGCTAGTGATGGTGATGGTGATGGTGATGTGGATGGTGATGATGATGATGTTGATTGCCATGGTAACTGTGATAACATCAATGCTAATCACAAAGAATGTCAATCCTACCCCCATCAGGTCCAACCACCTCTCATCCCACCGCGAGGAGAGGTCAACGCTGCTGATGCCTTTGATATCGGATCCTTTGACGAGGATGACGTAAAAGGAATCAAGGTATGGATCTTAGAGTCCATGACACAAATGGAGAGTCAAATAGATCCCATTACGAATCTGTTTCTTTGCAAACAAATTGAGCTAAAGTTTGTCTTTGCAAGCATCTCTCACATTTCCTTATGGTTTGGGTTAGCTTCATGTTATGTAAGAATGGAAGGTGCATCGGTGTCCTACTTTCATCTGATGTTTACTGGGGCTGTGCTACAAAATTTGATTGGTTGACATGCATACCAGTCAGAACTTATTATATCAAAGTCAGAGACTCCAACTCTCCCGTTTTCGACGGGAGATCTCCCGCCGAAAACCCATTTTTGCAAAATCTCCCGTTCTCCCACTTGAGATTTAATTTCTCCCGCCCTGGCTCTGTGTCTCCCGTTGGAAAGGATTTCTTACTTATTGCTATTGTATATTGAAAAAAATAAGCCTTAGATAGCACAAGGGAGCATGTAGAACCCTAGGAACTTCGCACACATCAACCTGGAGTCTCCCGTTTGCAAGGGGTTTTAGGCGGGAGAATCTCCAGATCAGAAGGTGCTTTGGGTTGGAGTCTCTGCAAAGTGTAAAAGATGAGTCAAAGTTTGCTATTCTCACATTTCATACCTTACCTCATGACTCATTAGTCCTCTATAGAGAGAGAAGCACACAAATAAATGAATGTTTTTTTGACAACCTTGAACTTTGTCCAGCTGTCGGAGGCAGACCAGGAGCTGTACAAGAATTTCCCGGTGACCATCTCAGAGAGGTGGCAGCAGGAGATTGCTGAGACGATATTTGAGACGGTCAACCAGGAGCACGACAAGGTGGAGATGAAGCGGAAGGCCAAGAAGATGGACGAAGGAAGTAAGCCTGCTGAGAGTTTGTATCACTAGCTGCTGTCACACCAGCAAAACTCAAAAGTTCTTGAAGTGGTAAAGGTATTGTTTACCATTGGGAGCAGTGATTTAAAAAAAACAAATGTTGGAGTCATCACATTTGATGCATTGTATGTGTAGGTCAGCTGTATCACAAAACATCCTACCCTGTAAAGATTTTGCAATAAAGCCTAAAATATGAGGAGATATCACTATTTTTCTCACTAAAACATAACTGTAGATGGTTTAGTCTAGAAACAGTTTTATTATAACTATTGTTTACATTTTTTAAATTTAACATGATATAGATTACACTGGTTAACTTTTTTACACTGGTTGTTTCTATCCCTAACTCACATTTTAGTACTAATTTGAAGCAGTAAACCTGGGTTTTTATATCATCTGCAAATGGTAAACAATGCCTCTAACTTCAAGAACTCTTCACTAAGTTTGCTCATCCTTTACACTGGCAGCCAAACTTCTCGAAATTTCAGTTCTCAGAGTTGGAATGAAACCTGTCTTGGAGCTTTGATTACCTGAGAAGATTATCATGGAGACTTTACAAGTTACAAATTATCTATGTCTTTATGCATATGCTAGTTTTGAGGCTGTGCTTTCGTGAAAGCACCGGCAAAGAACATCACTGAATACGCCATATTGTGGGTTTTTTATTTTCGTGAATGTCGAGAGTCGGGCGCTATTCACGAAATTAAAGACATGTGAAAGTATTAACTCAGATCCCAACATGAATGCGACATGCACATTTACAGTTCCTTGTTTATTGCTGTACTCTGTGATTGTGTATTTAACCAGTCGCAAAATTATTGAAGTCTCAGTACGGAAAAATTTAGACTTGCTGAATATGGCGTATACAGTATGTAGTGTCTGAATCACTGCACTTTATCAATGCAGCATTGTAAAGAGGGAATCATTAAAAGGGATCAGTGATTTCCTGTGAGTGATATGATGATGATTTTTAAGTCTTTGAATGCTGTAGTCAATTTCAATTGAATGCAATATTCACCGTGGTCTCAATTTCAAGCCATATTGTGTGCTTCTGTCTCCCTGCCCCCAGTCTACGCCTTAGGCAAGGACTGCATCATGCACGGCATCCTACACAGGCTGGGGGGCCCCTTCCTCAACACCTGGCAGAAACGCTACTTCTACCTGTTCCCCAACCGCCTGGAGTGGTCCGGCGATAGCGACAGGGGTCCAAGTCAGGTGGGTTCTCCCCCCTCCCCCCTCCACCCTCCGCCATCCTTGTTTTTAAACTGTTAAACATGACGAATGCAGCAGATGTTTGCTCCAACAATCTGCAATATGGTACAAATGTCTTGATCATGTTAGTTTCACCATGGATAGGTCATGTTACTTATCATGTGACCATTTCATCATGTGATTGTGCAGTACATGGAAATCACATTGTGAGAGTGTCTCATAAGAAACATGAAAGTAGGAGGGTGTCAGACTTTGATAACCCTATGAGGACGGTTTGATTTTGCTACAACACGCAATTCCCATAGACACCATAGACACGGGTTAATGCATGCTGCTGAGCAGTTAGTTTTGAAAGGTGTGGTGGATATCAGATATTTTGGTAAAGAAAACACTCTGTAGTGTTAATTCAGGAATAGATTGTTTTCTCAGTAGTGTACATTGGAAGAGAAATACTAAAGACCATATCCACAGTAATGAACCCCCTCACATGGAAAAAAAAAATTAAAAAAGCAAAACTTTGCCATTCTATCCTGCTCATGCAAAAGATTTCATACAAAACCATGCAAGCTCTGCTGAGGCTTGGACGTTGCTGAAAAACATAAGAAGTTTTGCACTCACCACCTGGCATTGCAACTCTTTAGCCTGAATTCACAAAGGTGATTTAAACTTAGACCATTGTACAAATTTAGACTGTGGCCTACAATAGGCGTACCTTTGAAATGCGCGCATCAATGCACGTCTGTTACTGGACATCTATTGGCATACGCGATCTGAAACATCATATATCATATTTATGGAGAAGAAATTTGCATAAACCACGGTTTAGATTCAGACCATCTTCGTGAATTCAGGCCTTTCTGTGTCTGTATGTCGATGTGCACCTGACAAAATCTCTTCTCATTTTCTGTATGTATGTATGTATGTATGTGTGTGTGTGTGTGTCTGTCTGTTTGTGCCAGCAGCAGAATGTGATAGCCCTGGAGGACGTCATGTCAGTGGAGGAGTCGACGATCAAGGGATACAAGAGCATCACTCTGAAGATGAAGGCTGGCAAATCCTGCATTCTCAGGGCAGAGGTGAGAGAGTACTGGAGTGTGACATCATAACCATTCGTTGCCATGGAAACTGGTTTCTAAGCAACCTCGTGCAACCCAAATATCTGCCAACACAACTGTTGCTAACCGTACCCTTACCTGGTTCCAACCTACTGCCCGAAGCCTTGTGTATTTTATATCATATCATATATTAATTTTTCTCATCTTTCTATTTACGCACCTATCTATCCTGACATAAGTTTGGTCAAGGAGGTTCAAGAGAATGGGGTCACAACTCTTATATTCCCTTTGAAACCATGTTCGAAGCTGCCACTCAAAATTTTTTGAAGTATGTACCAAACCGGAACTGCCCCACAGATAGGAAGACAATTGATTCATGTGTCATTGCATAACGACCAGCTACCTTCTAGGAAAGATATGTCTTTATGATGGTAATAACTTTTCGCCATCCCTACTTATGGAACATGAGCAATACAAAAAGGTATAGGCAGGGGATGTGAGGATAGAAATCACAAAGAAATTAATGAAATGAAAATCAAGTTTACTGGACATGGGCATGTCCGGGCACAAATCTGACATATTGATGTATAAAGAACTATTGACGAAGATTATTCCATATCATTTTCATGTGGCGGAATTTCGCGGAAAAATTTTAAAATCGGCATTCAAAGAGGGCGTACTTTCAAATACTTTCACAACATACAGCTCCGATTTACACTTTTGCAGGTATTTCTGGACGAGTTTGACCTTTGTGATAAATGTTTTATCGTAAGGAGAAATTTCATGTCATTTAATGAATAAACAAGCAATATATATTTGATATAATGTTAGAGTTCAAAATCCTTCTTCTAATTGCCCAGAATGATGGCGGCTTCAAACATCGAACATCAAAGGTACAAATGCACCTGTGGAATTCTTTTGTGCATCCATAGAAATCTGACAATTGTTTGAATAATTATGGCCAGTTGGAACTCCAGCTCTAGAACCTCCTCGGTTTGGTCAACCAATTTATCTATCTGACGATCAATCAATCTATTTATGTCTTGTCTACGTAAACGTCCTCTCTCTCTTTCTTCCTTCCCATTCTGGTACAGTCCGAGCCAGAGTACGTGCAGTGGTTCAAAGACATTCGTGGCACCTTCGACGAGGCCCAGCGCATGCTGCGGAAGGGCCCCAAGATGTTTGCGACCCAAGGTTCGTCCACTGATATCATGCGACACCACCCCCCACTAGGCCAGCGCAACAGCAATGGCCCACACTAACAACCTCCTCTACCCCCCTCCTCCCCCAAACAGACCATTCCTACCGCCCAGCCCTCCCAGATTCTGACCCCGATCACCCGAATCGAATCATGCATTTGTAATGACTTAACAACTCTTTTTTTTTATCTTGTTTTTTTTTTTTCTATTCAAATTTATTTTCGTTATCCCTAGCGAGTATGCATATATGCAATGGCTTAGATGTATTAGCTTAACAAACTGCTGGTGTCTATTTTGGGCACATTTTCTTTTTTTTAAATGCCCAGTTTTACCTTGATCAAGGAGTTGTTCAGGTCTGCTAGTAATGTGGAATATCAAAAGCTTCTAAACTATTTCCAGCTGCTTGTGCTGGTCCAACAATATATTCATATAGATATACATCCCCTGCATGATGGATGAAAGAAGAACTTATCGGTGCCATCTTCTTGACGATAGAAGTACCTCGAGTGTATCAAGTTCAGATTCCAAGAAAATTTGCATGTAAAAAGCAGATTTTGGCCCCAAATTTTTCCCATTAGGCGTTTCCCTTTCCTTTCTCCCACATCCCCATGACATGACCCGCGTTCATCCAGGAAAGCAGGTCAAACCAACCCAAGTGTATAAACCAAAATGGCTTCTTCAGCACTGACAATTGTTCAAAAAAAGCAAGTAAAAGAACGAAAAAAAAAAAAGCGTTCAGTACTGCCGACCCATAAATGGATGCCCTCATAGCATGTATCATGGCAGCTCATTTGACAATGATGTAAAATGGAATTAGAGGAAGTGCAAATCTTGTTTGTGCATATTTTAATGGATTTTTAGTATTTGATTGTAATCAGCTTGTGTTAGGGAAAAAAAAAACCAAGCAAACAAGGAAATACAGTAGCAAATTGTAAAAAATTTTAAATCAAAGAATATCAGCAAATTTGCATAAAGAAAAAAAAAAGAAGGTAAAAATCGTCAACCCGGTCTGTTGTTTGATCCAAATCCCTGCTCACTCAGTTTATCTGCTGTATAGTAAATTGGAAACTTTCTATACTTGGCTAGAGTGAAATCTTGACAAGATCCTTTCACAAGATAGGGCTGAAGGAAGAAAAAAGACTTATATAATATAATTCTAATAAACTATATAGTGCTGGGCATTAAAGCAATAGCATTGGAAAGGTGGTGCTATATGTACAATGTATGTGTGGTGTGGGCTTTTCAATGCTGCCCTCGGTGTCACTAACTCACATGATACGTCGTATAACCTCCCCCCGAAGTCATTTGGTCGCCGTTTCGTGCCCAGCAAAGGCTCGGGCAAGCTTGAGGTTTATTTTCACAATGACATCTCTCTTTCTTCTTCACCAGACTAACCCACATGAATGCCAGGTGATTGATCTAACATATCCAGCGATAACTCAGCAGGCCAACAGTCCCACCCCTTGACTTTTTTGTATCCACATCATTTCTAAACCTTGAAAACCTAACAGCATTTTGCTCACAAAAAAAAATTTGTAGTGTATGTTATTTTTTTTTTCGGTTCTATTTTTTTAAATAGAGAAAATGACTCAAAAAATTGAGAAATCACATTTTTGCTGCAAGCGTTTTTGAGAGTACATGTATTTCAAATGTGAATGAACCATCATGTGGCTATTCAGCTTAAATATGTTTTACCTGTGGAATTGAATTTTCCGTATGAACAATAATTTTCACACATGTTTATGATTTATGCAGCCATGGCATTTTGCCTGGTAGAGGGAAAGTAACTGTATACTTAAACCATTTTGACTGTGAGGAAAGAGTTGATCGTGTAGCAAGGTCTCACGACAGCTGAGACTCAAACTTTGATATATCAAGGATGGGCAATTGAATATTTTGATCTGTGTTGTGATCAAAGTCGTAGCACCAACTCTGACTCTTACGAAGTTGGGCTGCTTTATCTCCAGGCAAACGCTATTTATATCTCTGTCTAGAATGACAAACTGAGTATGTTCAAAGATATATGTATGTTTGTACCGACAACATGACTCGTGGAGTGCGAAAACGAACTTTTTACCACAGTACTGCGACTGTATACACTACCTGACTATTAAACATGATGAAACGCTGTCTGTTAGACTTTAGAATCTGAGTAGTAATGGGTAGAGGGTGATATTGTGTTTTTGTATCCATTGAATAGGACCTATTTGTTTCTGATTTTGACATCTGTTCGGACACACAATACGTATGAGGCATGACTTCAGCCCTGAGTTTGATATCATCAAAGCGACGATTCGTCTCAATACATGACCATGTACCCTGGTGTACCAATGTGACACAGAACGCGAAGTGCTAGTTTGCCATATAGCACCTGTTTGCACAGAAAAGACAAAATATACGCTAAGACTCTGACAGAACAAGTCCTAGTGTACCTATATTTATGATTAATATTATTATTATATACCAGTAGTATTTATAGAGCAGAACACACAACTTATCTGATCACTCCAGAAATTTTAGAGAGACTGCCAAATTGTTGTAGGCACACAAGTATATGTACACAGGTTTTTTACGTACCTTGCGCTGCTGTATTGTGAAATTCTCAAGGGTGAATGTCACATAGCAGCAAGGGGAGATGCGCTATAAAACAGTTGAGATGACCTATGAGCATGTGATGTGTCGGTCTTCAATGGCCAAAGATATAAAACAAACAATGAGGCAGCGTTCCTAGCTTTGACAGATTCCGTTGTACTCTCGTGCTATACATTGAACACATACAAAATCTGCCAGAACTCTTTTAGCGAGTTTTAAGATTTCTTCATATAGGATAGTAGCCATCACTTTGTGAGTTAACTGAACACACTCAAGAGGAGTTATATTATACACTGCTATACTTCATATTTTCATTATGTTTTACAGTGAGTAGCCTTCGGTTTATTTCACTGATTGAATATTAGAAGAATGTCAGAGAGAAAAAAAAAAGACAGAAAAAAGACAAAAAAAAGTGTTTTGTTTCATTTACGAATGTGTTATCAAATTTTCTTGTTTTGTATTAAACTAACCAGTATACAATTGTTAAATTGAAAACATTTACGTCTTTTGTGTGAAATGTAAGCGAGAAAAAAAAATTATTCATTATGGGGAAAAGAATCCTTTTTTGTATTTTTTTAGTCCTGTGCTCTAGATCTGCTTAGTGTGTGTTAAAGGAAGACAGTATGATATATCAACAACCTTTGTACATGCAAAAAAACTATTGTAAGTGTGCTACAAATGATTAAAAACAAATAAAAATGATGTGAATGTATGAATTTGAAAAAAAAAAAAAGACAGGTCGACGCAGGTAGTCAATAAAATTATGGAGTTTATTTGCTTTTAAAATGAAAATGGTGACTTGTGCTGTGCACTACGAGCACTCCAATACCTGACTCCATTTGAGTCCAGAGGTTCATGTGAGTAGAGACGAATTTCAGATGTGCATGGCTATGTAGTCTATGTTCTATAATCTTACACAAATCTCACAGCTATGAGGAAATTGTTTTCGATATAGGACATCTGTTTAGAAATTGCACCGTTCAAACTTTTGCTCGTCAGAGCAGCATCAAAGCTGTGGCAGTGTTTTCGTTTTTCAGAAACATCTTCATGATTTTTTTTTTCTGTTTAGAAACATAGCTGATTAACTGGAGATATTATTCAATTGACATGCTAACAATCAGATTGTATGTTTTTATAGAGAAATGATTAATATCATGTGCATATATTTTTTTCTCCTTTGTTTACATCATTGAACATCAATTCAAGGTTTAAATTGATGGGTTCTAGCGAGAAAAAAAAGAGAAAAGAAGTAGGTATCGTGTGCATTCTTGTAGTCTGTTTGTTTTATGCCATGACCGATTTGCACTATCCAAAACGTTTTTTGGAAATGTATAATGAGAGCACACAGCTTTGAATAATTCCGCAACAGCTGTGTGTGTGTGTATGGGTGTGTGTGTGTAGCTTTTAATGTACAGACAAAAATCAACTAGAGAATTGAATGAAATGTTGTTTATGAAATCATTCACTTGTACATGTATATCAGCAATCGGCACTCTGTCCCGCTTTGTCTTTTAGGCACATTTCTTACCTGAGTAGCCCGCCAGACAATGGGTGGATGTAGTATGCAAAATATGTATCAAAAACACAAGCAAGAAAACAATTTTCCCCTCTCTATCATACCTGTAAACGCTGCTTTGAATTGACATGTGACATATGTGGGGAGAAGAAAACGAAAGCAGCAACAACAACAACAGTGCATATGAAGCAGATGATCTCATATTTTGAAAGGAAAAAATAGTTTGACTGTCTAACTGGAATGCCCGCTTTGAAAACACAACTCATGATTTGGTGTTCACGAAACGGCCATTTTTGTAGGTCTTTGGTTTTGTCACGTCTCATTCTATCCCCCTCTTCTTCTATTATCATTCACTTTAATAGATTCTTGAAAATCCTAAACAATTTGTAGCGGAAACATGGAAGTGTTGTCTTGAAAATTGTGCGTAATTGATGTAACTTTAAGTACTGAAAAAATGCAAATTGTAAAGTCTAACTCTTTCCTATGACTGAAGTATAACAACTATTCTCTAAATGCTAGTAGTTCCATAATTCTTTTTTTTTTTCAAAGATATGTATACTATCAGATTGATTAAGGCTTTTTGTTGTTTGTGTACAATGCGTTTACTGTGTGTATGTGAATGAGCAGCTTAGACAATATTACAAATGACATAACTTGTGTAATATCTTTGATTGTTTTTTTATTGGATTGTGATTCATTTTTTTTTTAATGACGTTTTCTATGATTTCTAACCAAAGCAATGTGTACCCACAAAGTAAGCAGTATGGGCGAAGTCACGAATATTGCAGTCGATTCAGAATACCTACGGCCGCTTGCGAAGAGCCGACTTGTGAATTACACTCAAAGAAACAGTGAAACAATATTTGAATAGGCTGAGGCTCTGTCCCCCCGTTTTGTGTCGGTATTCACTTTTCAGCACTCCTTCATAGATATCTGTCCAATTTCATAGTTACTTTTTCGTCTTAGCGTAGCCAATGTGTAGACACTGGTTAGCGTGTGAAAAGAGCTCACACACTATTTGAGAAATCTTTATTACGATACCACGTGACGGTGAGTCTGTGAGAGGCAGGGAAACTCACCACAAACCATGATATTTTCTGTGAACACTCACTCTGCAAACACCCCATTGATGCTCTGACACATTTGCTGGTACTCTCTCTCACCCACAAGTCGAGTCTAATATGTGTTGCAAAGTTTTATATCTCTCCGCTGCAAGCCCCCAAAGCCCACAAACGATCCATAAAACCGGGAGCATCCCTCCCCGCCGTGTCCGAGAGGCGCCGTGTACAGCGTTGCATTCTGGGTAAACTGTTGCTGTCAATAATAGTCACATGACTCTTTGTTCGTCTATCTTTTTTTTTTCTTTTTTAAATGTGTGTGTGTATGTGCGTGATGCAGTCGATCTTTGATATTCTTTCTTCCTTCATGTTTTCAGTGTGATCTGGATGTATAAAATTGGTAAAATTTCAGTTTCTTTCACCCCCTTAGGCTACCCTTTGCTCCTTTGAACGGTTCATGCTCCCCGCCCCGCCCCCTGTAGTCCACCAGATTGCAAAATTAATTCTATGTATGTATGTATGTAAATGTTTATCGTATATCAGCATAATATAAAGTTTTATGTGTACAAATATTAAAATATATTTACATATAAGTCTCTCCCAGTCCCTGCATTTTTTTTCCCTGGGCTAAACTGAACATTAGGCTCAGTTATACCCAGTTGCTTCACTCTCCTGTAATCTTGAAGTGAATGCTCTTTGCTGTATATCAACTCCTTTTTTTCCCCCCTATCAATTGTGTAATGCTTCCTTGATGATATTTATTTGTACTCTATCTATTGTTGGTCATTCTATGTTTTGTTTTATGTTGTTTTGTTTTGGTTATTTTTGTTTTGTTTTGTTTTGGGGGGTTTTTTTTTGGCCAAATTTCCTATCTCAAGTTATTGTACGTACATCTCAGTGTTATGAACAACAAATGATATATCAGGCCATCCTATGCAGTGTATTACTGCCAAAAGTCAGTAGTGCAAGCACCCCAACTAATAAAAAAATAAAAAGAAGGAAAATTAAGCAGTCAAAAGTTGAGATTTGATTCCATAGTACTGAAATTGGGAATAGATGGTCATGCCGAGAGATCTATTCAAAAACCTGTGATTGTGGTTTGATTTGCTTAATTGGTTAACATTCCAGTGGGAAAAAAAAAGAATTATAGCCAAAATGTCAAATACAGAGTATAACACAAAACTAGGTCAATATAAAAGCTCTGACATCAAGTTGGACTTTAAACCATGAAACATAATTAGTTCCTGCCCTACACATATCGACACATCCAAAGATGTCAGTCGTTTCGATCCAGTTACATGCCTTCACCCTAATGCTTTTATCTACCCTTATAAATCATACCATTGGAGGTCCATGTACAGCACAATATGCCAGCAAAATATTGTTGTTGTCTTTTTCACCTGCATGAATGTGTCCCAAGATAATCTCACAAAAATGTTAGTACTCGATGTCTTTCTATATTCTCCAATGCATGAAACAAAGTGCAGCAAAATGCCCCTGTGCCATTTACTTAAAGATTCTTTTTTTTTTAATGGCATCTCAAAAAATTGTACCTCAGACCTTGTGTTTTGTTTTAATGCTTCATCTCTATCCTTGTGATTACAATCAGTATACAGTCAGTATTCATTTTTCCTTTTTGGTTGTGCTTTTTTTTTGGACAAAAATTAGCATGCAGGCTATCTTTAGGCATTATTTATTTATTTGAAGGACAATGTTTTTATTACATATTATAATTTGTTTTAAGAAAGAAAATTATGGCTTATGCTATGAATCCTTGTTTCTTCTCACCAAGGATAAGGCCTTATTTGTAGCACAGTAATATTTTAACCAGAAGATAAGTTAAAATGTGGAAAATGAGTCGAGTAACGTTCTGTTGGAACAGAGAGTGCGCTGATTCCAAATCTAACAACAACAACCACAACAACAAAGAAAGAGAGCTACTGCTGATCTGTGTGTTGTGTCTGCTTGAGTGCTGTGCTAGCTAGCTGAGGTCTCAAACCACATGCACCATGTTTCAGACATGGCTGGGAAATCGTTGGTTGTTGTTTGTTTTTTTAGTCTTAAAGAAAGATGTGATTTCAGCACTCTTGGTTATATTTTGTGAGTGAAACTATTTTTTTTTTTGTGACCATTCACCTTTTTTTCAGTCTTATGTGTATGGCCAGTAATGATTCCTTTGTAAATTTTTGTTGTGATGCTGTTCTTTAGTCTTTGCATGCAGTCGTGGAAAAGTGATTTTTAGCATGATTATATACTCACAGTCCAAGTGATTTGTGTGCACATGTTTTACAAAGAGCAAAATAGTAGTAATGCCCTACATGTACATGCTCCATGATATTACTCAGTTGTATGCAAGGTTGTTTAAGTCGTGGGATGTTGTCAGACAGGTGTCATATAAAAGCATTACTTCATGATATTCCATGTCGAGACGTAGAATGAGACTGGGCTGAAAGGAATTAATTTCAAAGTTTAGGACAGTGTGCTCACAGTGACTAGTATAGATGTTAGATAAGCATTGATCTAGGTACAATTGTAGATAAAGCAATATTCTTGGGATACCATGTCTCTCCTGATATCTATTTCTCAAGTTGAAGTGCAAAAGCTTGATAATTTGTGACTATGGGGGGGGGGGGGGGGGGGATTAAAAATCCAATTTTAGACAGCTTAAAACTTTTGTTCCCTACTGGGATAAACATTGAAAACAATAAATGTTTGGATCAAGACAGTATATTTCTAATGAATAGAAGCAATGGATAATGCCTAAATTTGTGATGATACATCGCAGAATTAATTTGAGAATGCCTGAGGAATGATTGTAGGCCTGAGGGGGTTAAATGCTGAGAACTTCCACCCCCCCCCCAAAAAAAAATAAATAAATAAATAAATTAAAAAAAAAAAAATATATATATATATATATATATATATATATATGTATTGTGAATACTTTAAAATGGGCTGCAAGAAATCTGCAGCAATGATACTTGACAAGCCATCTCCTCACTCAATTTCCTTTTTAATTTGTACCATCTAAAACAATGTAGTATTTTTTTCTAATTACTAGTAATTCAGTGCTGTAGAATTGATGTAATGAGACTGCCACAATATCATCAAATGTTCATTAGGAATTGATGTAGATTTGTTGATCTGTGTATTCTCCAGGTATCTAACTACAGTTTTGCTCTCTCTCTTTATTCTCCCCGTTTCTCTTCCTCCTGCAGCTAGTGGTATGTATTACAAAGGACGAGGAGTAGCCCAGGAGAGCTAGCACTACACCCAGACATTCTACCAATGCCCCGCCCTTCCCCCTTCCCCGCTTCGTTCAAACCTCAACTCCCCATTGGGCATTTTCCAGCCACCCCCGTGCGACCAACATTATATGTCCCGGCCTCGTGAAAGAGAGACCTTTGAAACGCTAACCCCCATCCCCCTCCCCACGCCGAAAGACTTGACACGCCCGAATGGCAGCTCCTGTTGCCATGGCGACACCACTCTGCTTAGTGGGGACTTCTTGTGGGCAGGCAGGAGGAGGATGGAGAACTTGGAGACGGTGATGATGATGATGATGATGCGATTAGAAAAGGACGCAGGGGAGAGTTTGGCAAATAGAGATGGACGCAGCTTCTAGAGAGCAGTGAACTACGCAACAAAGTAACTTGCGTCATATGCGAAACGGATGAGTGAGGCTTGGATGACAATAAAAAGATTGAAGCTGAATACAACCTGCTGGAAACCCGGCAGCTCTATGAGAGAGATATGGGCTCAGCCTCCAAAGGGTCTTAATCTCCCCATACCATACTGATGATTTTTCTAGTTCCTCACCAAGCCGGCATCAACATCTCCCTGCATGGAAGCATCTCATAGTCTTGAGTCGCAGACCTCATTTTCAGCCTAGTTCACCATTTCTGTGTGGACGTACCTAGCCTACACTCATGAGGCAGTGTACAGACTTTGCTAGAATTGATTATCATATACCGTTCTGCATGATACAAGGTTGACAGATACAATTTTTGTTTCTTGCTTTTATTGGCATGTGCATTTCTTTGGTATCGTAAGTCAGAGTATTATACAAAGAAGAAAACATGGCACCTTTTGTGGAGAAACCCTTTTCAGGTACAAAACCTTGATGCAACATAGAATGTAGAGCTTAAGATTATGTCGAACAGTCCCAGAGGTTTATTTTTTTTCTTTGTTCAACTAGCTCCGTACTACTGTTCAAGAAGGACCGATCCATAGTGTTAGTTCAATATGAAGATGATGACGACAATGATGGTGATGATGATGATGATGATGATGGTGATGACGATGATGATGGTGATGATAGAAAGAGGCTAATGCCGAGGATGATGCTGTGTACGACACACAGAGTGATGATAATGATGTTGCCCGCGATGATGATGATGATTACGATGACATCGCTGCTGCTGCTGCTGCTGATGATGTTGATGAAACGCCATACACTGGAAACAACTGGCAACGAAGACAGTGACAATGTTGATTTCCAAGCCATGCAGGGAACAAATTGCGAAAAGCAGGATCTCAATACTATGCAGAAGCACGCTGTTTTTTGGGCGCTGGCGCCTCTCACCAGTTCAGCTTTATTCTATTTTATTTCGCCTTCGTAGTATTCCTCAAAGTCGAGCCCAAAGATGTAAACTTTCTCTTGTCCAGGTGAACATTTTGGCACGGACTTTGCACCGAAATGACAGTTCTGTTTCATCATGTATTAAAATGAACGAATAGCTTTTCAAAAAAAAAAAAAAAGAAAGAGGGGATGTATGAAGAGGTGCAAAGCAATGCTAATATCTGTGCAGTCAAATACATTTTCTCCAATGTTCACTGTTAAATTCTGCACAAAAATGCAATCAGTTGTCAGACATGGTGTAGGAATAATTCAGAATTAAGCAGAGTCAATTCCTGTTATCAGGCTGATGGTGGAGAAATGATGTTTATTAGACTTTTTTTTTAAATATTTTTTTTTGAAATACAGAATTAGGCAAAGCATAGTCCAGGCAAGTTTGCTACTTTTTTGGTCTGATACATACAACCCAGTTAGCCATTCAGGAAGACAACAGCATCATGAATAAGCTGCTGAAATTGAAATAACCCTATCCCTGCAATAAACGAGAAACCTCAAGACAAAGGTAGCATGGATGCATCGATGGGTGACCGGACAAAGATTCCAGAAATGAAATTGTCGGACAGATTGCTCTTCTCCGCCGCCAGATCATACAACTGGCAACAAGCAAAGATAAAAACTATTCCACTTTATTAGCTTTTTCTCAAGACTTATCAATCATGCAGTAGACTCTAGCAGCAGAGACAGATTCAACGTGCATAGCGGAGATGGAAATGAAAGGAATGAAAATGTCAGAGACTCCTCTTCACTTTAACCGTTTGGATGAATCATGTTCCCGTCAAATTTGATTGGTTGGCAAGGTGCACCAGGGTGGTGTTATCCCCATGCAACTTGAATTGGCTTGTTGCCAGTTTTTGCGATAATGTAAATAAAATTACTATCAATCCATTTGTCTGAATGAAATATAATGAAATTTGAAATTAAGGATGGGAGTGAGAGAAAGAGAGAGAGAGGTAGAAAAAGAGGGAGAAAAGGAGAGTTGGAGAAAGAGAGACAGAGGGCAAAAAAAAAAAAATGTTAAGATATAATAAGACCAAATTTTTGATTTGGTGTTGCTGCAAATTGTGGTGGGACTTTATCTGTGTTATACTATGGCTTACATTCATTAAACATTTTTGTATGTACACATACAAGTAAGTACTGCACATGAAACATATGTCTTGTGTGATAATAGAAATAAAAAAAAGCTTTGAATTAACACATTTTGATGTAACCAGAAAAAGACCGAAAAAAAAAACAAACCCTAAAATTAGCCTCAAAATATTGATGTGATACAAACAGTGTCGGTATCTACGTGTTTATTAATAACTGTATCCAGGCATTGGAGATTGTACAACAAAATTCAAGTTATAGAGAATAGAGGTCAAATACTAGTAACTGTCTCTTTTCAGTGTCATTCTGTACAATAATGTAATTATTTGAGGCTAGGTGAAGACTTGGGGGAAAAAAGAAGCCCAGATCATTTCAAGGAATTAGAAGTTACAGTTGATTTTTCAGAGAAAATTATCTGAAGTATGATGTATTTAAGCAAGAACAATACCTTAACATCCAAAATTCTCATAATCACAAGATTATCAGCTTTAGCAAATGAAATCAAAGGAAACAATATAAAGAAGTGAACATTCAAAATCTCATGCAGACGTTGTCAAGTAAATTTTGGGTATGAATGAATCTGTCAAGACTAATTGCCAACATAATCACAGTTTATATGATAGCATGGATATTTACAATTCATATTTGTTTCTCCTTGACATGATTTTGAAAGAAATCCCCCATTCTGTTTCTTCATTGAATAATATTTGCTGTACGCAAACAATTGTAACGACAACATCGTTGGTTGAATCATATATTGGTGACTAAATTTGAACAATGAATGATAACATACAAAATGATGATTACAAACTCGCCTTGCTACCTAACCGTTGAGGTTACTTTTCTCACTAGAAAATTCAAAACTTTGTCCAGTTTTTATGTTTTTTCCCATACCATAACCTTGCCTGCTGTATACATGTCATCATTTATAGTGTGCTCGGTTGTTCTTATAGAATTTTTTTTTTGGGTACTTTTTTTTAAAATCAAAGACTTCAAACTCTGGAGGATAGAATGATGCTGCGTGTGGATGTTGGCAAAATACATTCATCCTCATAGAAACACTAAAATAAAGTTTCTTCAATAAGTGTATTCTGTTAGGGAGTGTGTGTGTATGTGTGTGTTTGTGTGGGTTTGTGTGTATGTGAGAGACTACAGTATGTGTGTCAGTGTGTGTGGGTGTAAGGTTGTATGTATAGTTTTGCATGTTCGTGGAAGGTTGAAGATTATTAGATCTTCAGATGAAACTTTTATAATAGGAGATATTGTCAAATTTTGTTTTGGGTAGAATTGCAAACTAATTTTTTGTCAAATGGCTTACTGGTGGTGTCTTATTTTAAACTCGTAACTGTCAAGGGAAAGAAAGTAAAACACCTGCAAATCATATTTGATGTGAAATCACCTTGTGCTACTAGTGAATTCATCAATTAATTATGACAAATAACTGATATATTTTCCCCTTATATTTTTGTTTTAGCTGATTGAGCGAATTGTTGCATCATGATTTTAGTCGTCGCGATAGTATTTAGTTGTATTGGGTTTGTTGTCGTTTTTATCTTTCTTTCTTTCTGTTTTTTTTTTAATCCAAAAAGCGTAAATTGATACCAAAGAAAGGGAGATGTTGTGTACAATCACATGAGTTTGTGTATAGCAGTATTTACATTGTCCTGCTTTGCATGTGCCACATAAAAGCCCGAATGGTGACATATCTTGGTCTGCCTGGCATAGATGGGTACGTGACTGCAGCTGTAACTGCCAAACCTCGTATAGACTTTGGGGCACGAACCCAAACAACGAGAAGAAGAATGGTGAAATTCATAGGGCTTTTTGTGGATTTTTCGTATGATTGCATGATATTGAAGGTGCCATGTTTTAAATGATTCAAAGACCAAATTTTCTTACCTGTTTTGTTTCCTTTTCTTTCTTTTTCCCCCTCTGTTTTCAGTATTTTGCTTTTAACTTTTCTTGTGCAGCTATGATTAGAAACGTGTTCTGTTGGTATTTGTTGTTTGGGATTACTTAAATAATTAACAAGTGGTCTAGTTTTCTGATAAGTGATGTACCGTTGAGATTAGCGCTCTGACTTGTGGGGGCTGATTGATGCGGCCATGGAAAACAGTGGATACTGTGATTATCATATGATATGCCAGTGACTTTTAGGGGAATCTGTTTATATAAATGTCCTTTTCTCTCTGTACGGCAAAGAAAGATTTTTTGTTTTGGGGGAAGGTTGCTCCAAGAAGTGGAAAAAAAGGTTACTGTTAATGAAACCCGCTTTGATTTGACGCACCTGCGAATGCAAGCAAACCATTATCAGTACTGTCCCATGCCCAGCAGTCCCTCCGCAAGGGACAATCAAATTGTAGCACGAGAAATTGTAGTCAAAGCGGAATATTAAAACGAAACAGGTAGAAGCGTGATCACCTTAAACACACGGCTGACTCTGGACCGTAAAACCAAGTTTGTATCATACGAAAAACTCTTGTATTTGATATAGTACTTTTTAAAATCCCATATCTGTCTCAATATCTATAGATACTGAGAGAGAGCGAGAAAAAAAAAAAGAACATTTATTTGTACGTGTCTGTGTATAGAATATTTTATAGTAGATTTTTAAAGATACAGATCAAATTATGAGTTCAGGGTGAAAGAGAATCTGAGAGATGACGAGAGAAAGATGTGTGGTGATTATTTGTATTTTTCATTTTGGAGGATCAGCAAGCTATATAAGAGAATTGTATATTTTGTTAGAGTTATCTTTTATTTGACATGTGGTAGTTGTTAGCGTCCACTTGCCTCTGATGTACTATTTTATTCGTTCGAATGCACCGAGTGCCATATGTGTTTATATAACTATATATATATATACATATATCTCTCTCATGGGAGTGTATTCCCTGGCAAAGAAAAAAGAAGGAATTAAACGGGGGGGGGGGGGGGGGTGACCCAGCTCAAAATCCACAAGTTGTAGACAGCCTTTTCACAATGGAAAGTCCCTTTTGAAAAAAAAAAAAACAGCTCATGTTGCTTATCAAAAACTGACTCGATATGATTGGTATGCTTTAATAGGTATATACACACATGGGGAGCCCTACTGTCATATGTTTTACAGGATGACGTGTGGATAGATTGTGATGTTTCACCCTCAGTCAATATAAGTGAATGTTGCCCAGCAGTGGCTGGTCAATGCAATGCTAAGAGGATGGTTGAGTACTGGTAGGTGGGTTGTGACGGATGTTGGTTGTACGAGCACTATGGGGGGAAAAAAAAGATTACTCCCAGCTTAAGTCTAGCAGTCTGTGTAGTGCAGGTTTAGCATAAGTAGTGACGATAAATCTTGCCACTTAGCATATTCTCCAGTGCCCAATCCTTCGATTAACGCTAAAGATAGATGGATATTCAGAGGCAATTCAGGAACACTGGAATGTCATTTGGCAGTTTGTCAGTTGGATTTTCTGTTAGACAGTGTGTGACACACTGAACATAAGTGGCAGTCGAGTTAATGTTGGTCCATTCATTTACAGGGAATTTCATGAGATACATGGTACAAAGTATGTGTCAGCCGCAGAATTCTCATAAGTTATATTACCTCGGGGTAAGAACTTGGTCTGTGTATGTGTATATTTCTCTCGGTGACTCAATTTGGTTGTTTTTTATATACTTTCTTCTCCTTTTATTTATGCAAATGACTTCTCCTTGTGTGCTATGTCATTGGGGACATACAAACATGCATGTTTTGCTGATAGTGGAGGGGTGGGAAGGGGGATTCTTCTGTTTAGAAAATAGCATCAATGCATCACAATTGGACAAAATATTTTGCTGACGTGTTATTTCCCTGGAGGAATTATTACATCTCGAAGGAATTACGGGCATCTTCACACATTTTACCGCCCCTTGTACAAAAGCCAGTTATATAAGTTATAGTCAGGTGAGAGGCAGAGTGGTGTTTACACCTTGTCAAATCTTTATGGAGTTACCACCCTCTGCACCTCCGCTGATGACAAATCAGGGTGTAGATGCACTGTAATCATTGTTTAAAGTATTGGTGTCGAGTTCTGAAGATGGTGCTCGTGACCTTATTGCCATTATATAGCTACTTTCCTCAGCAACTTTCCTTAGAGCAGTCTTTACACCATGTTAAATCGTATGGAGTTAATACCCTCTGCATCTCAAAGTGATGACAAATCAGGCGTAGATGCACTGTAATCATTCGTCTAGTGTCGGTGTAGAGTTCCAAAGATGATACTCATGACCTTATTGCCAATATTTTTCAATTTTCCTTGGAGTCGTGCGATTTATTATTATTTTTTTATAATGTATCATTTGCACAGGAATCCCAAGAAATCCATTTATCAGAACAGAATTTTGCTTTTTTGGCAGGGAAATGAAATGGTATTGCTAATTTCTGGGTAGTTATAGAAACTAATAAAAGCAAAAGAGAAGAAGGCAAAAATGAATGCCCCCATAATGTATCAGGTATTGCAAGGAAGAGAATTCTGGTGCCCTTGTTTATATATAAAAGGTCTTTAACCTTCCAGAAGGTATTCTCTTAGGATCACACCAGTGAGTGAGTGAGAGTGTGTGTGTGTGTGTGTGTGTGTGTGTGTGTGTGTGTGTGTGTGTGTGTGTGTGTGTGCTTGCGTGCGTGCGTGTGTGTGCGTGTGTATGTTTGTGTGTGTGTGAATACATGTGTGTCAATCTGTAAAGCATATAATTTATGTGGTGATGTTCTACTGTACATACGTGGCATTGTAAAGGAATATAACTGGGAATTTGGCACTGATATGTGGAGAAACAAAAGCAGGTGTGGTTGTCAAAGCTGGTGGACGCAGTATGTGTATGTATGCACTTGTAGAGAAATGCGCATGAATTCATTGTGGATATGCTGTAAAAATCCCGCCTTTGGTGAGAGTTTCTGGGCAGGAAATTTAAAAAAAAAAAGATAATTTGAAGCCTGATGTTGCGTGATGTCCGCAGAAGGCTGTGTGTGTTGTACATACATGATGAGTCCAAGCCTTTGCAGCGAAAAACAAAACGCCCTCCGTGGATCGACTGCCGTAAAGTAGTCCCGTTTCAATTGTTTCATTAGGAGTTCCGGGAGTATGCCCACCACGACAAGAAGATGCACACTTTGTGTCGATGTTGTCGTGAAGTCATGCTTTGTGGAAGAATTATGATGCATCTTTCCACTAATCGAGTCGAGATATGAGGAAAGATGTGTGTGCAGGTTGACTCGTTTCATCCCCCCAACCGCAATCCTAATCGTAGGTAGTAAACTCAAATAACGTGGGTGCACATTGCTTTTGATTTTAATTCACAACGATGCCGCATCATACAGTCGTATGACAGTCACACACACTATTGATTTATATTCATAATTTTTCTCTTTCTTTCTTATGTCAATTTTTTGTCTTTTTATTGTCTGAAGATGATATCCCTTATTTCTTTGATGTAGAAGGTATTTGTGGCACTCTATTAATTGTATCAAAAATAAAAAGATGGGAGTAACTTTCAGCTTCACGCAGTATGTCTCCTGAGGTAAACAAAAAAAAAAACAGATCCTGTGTCCAGTTGAGTCCTTATTTGGTGTGAAACTTGTATGTATTGACCGATTCGGGTTCGTTGAGGGCAGCAGACAATTTGTGGCACTGGGCGCAGCCATGAGCTCATTTTGCGGTGTCTTAGCCGACCCACCCCCTCCTCTCCCCCACCCCCCGGGCAACATGTTTATCACTCACTTGTAACAAAGGTTCGCGCACTAATCAGGCGTTCGTGCACTCAGTACGACACGCCCATTGGCTAAAACAACCATGCATCGGTTTTTCATTCCGTGCGCTGAAGGGGGTGGGGGAGAGGGGAGGGGGGGTCGGCTAAGACACCGCGTAATGGCGCTGCCCATGCCAAAAATACACATAGCGCGTCACAGAATCGGTCAATACGCAGAATGTAAAGAATGAATGAAAGAAATGCAGTGAATCTGTAGTATCACAAAGTATATACATACATACATACATACATTCATGTTTGCAAAGTTGTTTGATAACAAGACCCTGAGATTTACATTGTGTTTGCAATTTTAAAAAAGGCAGAAAAAAGGGGAAAAAAGACCAGATACACTTCTTTCATGGTTATCAGTACATGTAAGCCCTAAATTGTGCAGTGGCCACATCTATCTTTTAAGTGACAATACACTTCATGAATGAGTGATCACAGAAAAACTGAATCCTCGAATATATGAATGGCCCAAATCCAATTTTAGTCATCACCTTTAGAGATCCCTGCCAATATAGACAATCATTCAATTCACTGTTTAACATTTCAGTTTGAATACCTAACATTTCCATAACTGAAAGTTAAAAAATATATGTAAATATATATATTAGGATGTGATGTCATTTTTTTTTCTCTAGTGGTCTTGGGTCTTTCTTACACTGCGGTATTTAAAATACAAATGTAGCACTTGTTAAACACATCTTTCATGGTCATTAAAGGGATGGTACAGTAATTGGTTGAGAAGGGGATTCAGGTTTTTAACTTTTTCCGATGCAAAATAATTATGAACCACTTATATGAAATATTAAAGAGCATATAATTCTACTTGGAATTAAGTTTATTTGATGAAAATTGGTCTTGAAATGGCCGCGATAAAAAAAGCAAAACAAAATGGTCCTAATAGAAGGTGGGTCACACCTTTTATTAGGAACTCTTTTTTTTCGGGTACCTCAGCCATTTCAAAACCAATTTCATCAAACAAACATTTAATTCCTCTTAGAATTATATGTTGTCTAGTATTTGATTTTAATGGTTTCTGATTATTTTGCAAAAAGTTACAACCTAAATTCCCATCTTATCCAAAACTATACCAACCCTTTAAATTTGCGTGGCAGTTGGATCATGTGCCTGTGCAATTTTAAACATGACTGACCAGTTGAATGAATGAAAGAGGCAAGTAGTTGCAGGTAAGACCTGTACGCATCATACACCAATCCATTCCCATTAAAAGTCTAGGTTGACGGAACAAACAAAACAGAAGTACATGGTACCAGGTATTTGTTTTTGTGCTGGTTGTAGGTTACGGTATCTGTTCACTATTCTTTCCATTACTCTTTGGTATCTCCAAGTCTTGCTCTCTTCTCTTCTTTTCTTGGTCTCGGACAAACATATCCATTATCTACAGGCATGAAAATCTGTAAAACATGAATAATGACAGCTTCTACGGACATCTTTACCAAAATGCTCAGCCTTTTAATATGTCAATTACATGTTAGAACATGTACACTGTTATTGACAAAATTGGTTAGTACTGACAATAAAGAATAAAAGTCCATCCAGTTACTCTCAAAAAAATATCCTCTCTGTAAAATATCCTCTTTGTACAAATCACAACATTCAAAATTCAGTGGGATACTTTCTTTGCAGTATCCCATCCACAGTGTTTATGTATAATCTGATCTTGCTATTAAACAAGACACTTTTTAAACATTTCCACTTGGACCTACATAAATACACCCTGTTATCAAACAGCACTGATAGCTGGACCCAAATCTAGGTTGCAGCACACACTTATGTCACACTGCCGTACAAGCAGCCGAAAATAAGATTTGCATATGATACCCATATCATTACATGTATTTCTGACTATTATGAACTATCCTCAGAAACAAAGAGAGGAATGCTCTACCCTATCAAGTTTGGCCAATGCTGCACAGGCAAAATTTGAATGAATCTTAGTAACCAAAGTAAAAGGAGAGTTCCATCAATTAATCTGCCAGATTCTCAACCCTGATTGAGTTTCAAGGACATCCCCCCCCCTTTTATATCAGCGATTCAATTTGCTTGAATTCATGATAGCACACTATCACACAAATTATGCAGCATGACTAGGAAACTTAACAGAACAAGGTTACAGCAAGTTACACAAATATCGTTAAAATCTTACAGTATCAAAATATACTGAAAAAAATTTGCGCTCTCTTTCACTCCACTTCCTTCTTTCTGCTGTCCATGAATTTTTATACGGGCTTACTTTGTCGGCCTACAGTTTAACCATTCCTAGGACCTAGCCCATTGTCACCTCACTGTAACATAATTATGAGCTTTAACTTGCCTTATCCACCTATCCACACTTCTCGTGTGCATCAAGCCTATCACTAAAATGGGGCAGACAAATTCCACACGGTTGAGTATGTGTATTATCCTATTCTTTTCTCATCGAAAACTTTTTTTTATTTTTGGTAGGGTTTTACAGTGAAATACTATCATCAGCGTATACCCAAGTTAAATATTTCTTTAAAGTTTTGTCATTCTGTGTTTTGTACATGTCCATTCCCCCCAGCAGATTTCCCTCATGGTCAAATTTTCATGGTCAGAGGGGTAATTGAATTGCCCCAAACCCTCAAAGCTTTGTGCTTCTACCTAGTATATGGATAAAAGGTACACAGAAGTTGTGGTTGCGCTTTTCAGAGCACCACTAGCACGGCCATTTATGCTTTGATATGTACGTCTTGTACACTAAAATACATTTGTCGTACACGTGGACCAAAAAGGACAGAAAATTACCACTGAACCTGAATCTTTATACAGTAATAAAAACAAATTTCATACGAACTTTAATCTCTGATTTTAAGAAAATTTAACATGGAATTATGATCTTTGGTCATAATCATTTGGTTTCTCATCTGTTGATGTGTACGTGACAGTAAGTGATAAGTACAAGCAACTGTATGAAAATTACATTGAAATCATCAGCCATCTATAATTGCTGTACACATAAACATACTTCAGTGAGCTCCTTTGAGAAAACACAACATTGTGGGATCAGGCGTGCAGACAATTTTGAATTTGAAAGATTATCTAAAACGGCAAAATGTATAATACACCATTTTGCCAAAGGAATTACAATATTTTCCTATGAGTATATGACTCAGATATTCAGAGTTGTGACACAAAACCGGGAATCATGATGAATAGAAGTCCATTTCATTTCAGCAAAACATACTGATTATTTATGAATGCATTATCTTTTATCTGTCTCAAAATACAAGCTTACAAGTTAATCCGCACCGGCAAACTTTGTCTGCTTAATCATTTTCAATTTTTGTAGCTTTAAATTATGCAGTAAAAAAAAAAGAGAAGAATCTAACAGACTAATTCATTATAAAAAGGGCCTTCCACGGTATAAAAACCCCACTCTAAATACAGGCAAGTCAAATGTCACATTTACCAGATTTCAGATAATATACATAAAATATGACTAAATGTCTTCCCATGTGTTGCACACAAAAACAAAAACAAAAACAAAAACAAAAAGCAACAATTCATCAAAAGAAAAGAAAAGTGGGGTTGTTTTTGTTTTTGTATTTTTCCTCAGGCAAGTTATATACTTTTTCCCCCGTATAAATATACCATGCAAGTATTTTGGAAATGGATTAAAAAAATTACATCATCATCGGCAGAAACTTACGTAATGACCCCCCCCCCCCCCCCCCCCAATCACAGCAAAGAACTCAGAACAAGTATTCCTGCATTTGCATATTGCAGTAGAAAAGGAAAGAAAAAACTCAAGGACTAGTGGAAGAAAAATACAATGTCCAGCCATTTGTCAAAATGTTATTACGATCAATTTACAAGATCATTGCTTGGCTATACTACTCACTTGGGAGATGACCTTGGGAGATGACCATTGTTGCTATTTAGATATATATATATATATATATATATATATATATATATATATATATATATGTCATTAAAAGAGAGATTAAAATATACATCATCACTTTCAGCACTAGTATGAATACAAGATTAATATACCCACAACCATCAAACCATAGTTTTACAAAGCAACAACAACAAAAAAGAAAAAAAAAAGTTATAAATACCCAATTCCCCACAAACAACCCTGTGCAGTGTGTTTACATGTGAATACATAATGTGCTATCTTGCTAAAATATACAGATAATATTAACGGACTCTGACAGATAAATTTACTGATACAATTTTATACTGAGTTTCATGAACATGGACATTGCATAGGCAATGAGAGCAGAGATGATCAATTTCCACTGGCCGTTATGTCAGATGGACATAAAATTCAAGCAAATTGCCGAAAACTGAAAAATCAGAGAAGATGAAAAGATGATCAATGAAAATAAAAACCAAATAACGAAAGAACATGCGACTAAATCTACACCCTGTATTTTGGCCTCCGAGGCCCCCCTCGACGTTCCGCGCGATGTATTGCTAACGCGAAAAGCTATCGCCGCGACGCTTTGTGACTTTTTTGGGCATGAATATGTACGCGCATGTCAGACCAAAAATTGCTCAAAAACGTGAATTCGTGTACAATTTCAATGCAAACTGTGCTTACAGGCAAATTTCATAAAAGCACGATTATTTTGGGGTTTTATTGATTAAAATCAAGTAATAACATATTTTCTTGTTTGGAACAATGTCGTGGACAAGTTTCATCGAAAAAACAATGAAAAACACAAAGTCGAAAAAACAAAGAAATAAATAAGAAATTCAAAAAAACAATAAAATACTTAAGAAATTTTTTCTGATGGCACAATTTTTTCCTCTTACATTTGCTCAGGACACCAAAAAGAATATTTACATAAAAAATGTGCCCATTTTGAGCTTTATTTGGTGATTTATACCAAATTGTCTGATTTCATGCATCATTCTGCATAAATTAGCATAATTTACGTCATAGACAATGTGTGTGCCAATTTTCGTCGCGATCGTGCGGTCGATGGCCGAGATCTGGAGGGGGGCCTGGGAGGCCCCCTTCCGGCTCTATGATCTACCTAAATAGCCCGGCCTAGTTAGGGTTAAAATAAGATGCAGCATATCAAGTTGAATGCGCAGTGTTTAAATCGTTTTTTGCTCAAACTGTTACAGGAAGCAAGCACTTTTTTTTCTTTCTTGGCAAACAGAGATGAGAAGATTTAAAGGGAAAGACATGCACCACCGTTTGATCAGACTGACTAAGGGAGTCGCACCTTTGTCATGATCAGGTGACTTTCCAGATTAAAAGAGATCAGAAATTGTGTCGTCTGTATTCTACATGAAGTTCAATACGTGGGCCTACACAAAATGGCTTGCACAAACTTACTAAGATATCATAACAAGCTGAGACTGTACAATGTGCCTGTATACGTATATTCACTGAAGACATGTTCTTACATCACTGCTCATGTAACTGTTAACACATAAATGATGATTAATATTCATAAATATGAATAACGGCATATTTGCTTGAGGAGGTAGACTGAGCTCAGTATGCCAGTGAACTAAATATGATGCCTTGTTCAGTAATAAATCTTATGCTACAGCAGAATACTTCTTCACAGGATCAGTTACCATGAAAGCTGAAAGGTAATACCCTAGGCTATATTATTGACATACTAAATATATACTGAATTTTCTTCCTTCAGAAGGGTAGGTCTTTTACAAACTTTCTATTTTGTATGAATACCTGACAAAACATATCTCTCATACAACCCAAGTCTCGTCCCATTTTAAAAGTGATAAAAATGGAGTGTGTTGAGAATGTTACCATGTTCCTGCCTTTCAAAGCAGTGTACTCTTTTATCCCAGTCCCACTTTAATGGCAACAAGACCCCATATCTAAAATATCACAGATTTTCCATGAGAACGACGACTTTTGTATTTTTGCAACATTTAAAAGAATATATATATCATCATTGTCGACACCAATGACTAAGAAACATTTACATATTACAATGATATGAAACTATGTTTCAAAACTCAAATCAGTATTTTCCATATTCAAAGTATACTAAGGAGGTTTCTGAATTTAGGCTATTTCAGATATGAGGTCTTGTCAACCCAGCACTCTATGGAGCTGTAAAATGATACACAACTATTGTCATACTATCATGGAGAAGGAGTGGAATGTACCAGGCATTGAATTTTTTAAAAATGTACATGACGCTTATTGTATGTCTATACATATCAATATAGATACTGTCAACTTGGAAAGACAATTTGGTGATTTTTATGTTTTTCATACCATTCTTATCAATTTGTGGTTTTCAAAATAGGAATGCAAGAAATTGTTGAGGTGAAAAATACCAATTTCAGTTCCATTATTTTGTATCTTAATGCAAAATCTAAAATGGTAGTCTTTGATTGACAGCTCCTTTCTGGGACATATGAATACAGCATGACATCTTTTCCTGAAATTCGTTCAGAAATTCGTCGTGACTCATCGGGATGAGATAGATTGTAAATATATTCCCGGAAAAAGTTAAGTGATGGAAATGATAAATAGAATTTTTAGAACAACCATTTACATATATGCAAAGACGGTAAATGTCATATCCACCAATACTCTTGGTAGCAAAATAAAGTTAAAAAAAATAATAAAAATGCAAAATCCGTGATGACAATTGGTTAATGCGATGGCCCATCAGAGGAGGCTCATTCGCTCAGCAAATTCTCGTTGGCTTGGACAAAGTCTCCATCTTCCTCGTCGCCTGCCACACCCTCGGGTGGTTCCTCGCTCTTCGCGGCTTGCACTTCCGCCTCCCCGTCCTCCGACTCTGGCTCGAGCAGCTCGATCCAGTAGCTGAGCTTCTTGCTGCGCGTCCAGCTGTAGCCATTGTCAAACTTGACCACATCTGCTCGTCCGTCCAGTTTGTGGCCGTAAGGCGTTAAGAGGTTGAAGGAGGAAACGAAATGGTAAAAATTAGCTCCAAAGAACAAACAACAAACAAATAGAGCAGAGTAATGCAATATCAGTTTAGTCAAACAGAACAGTTGACATACACATAACAGAGCTTGTATTACAGTTCAATTCTGTAAAAGTGGAAATTTTTGCGGTGTTGAAATTTCTGCGCATTTCGCGCAGCCAGAAACTAGTACAAACATAAATGCACGCAAATATTTTTGCTTGCCGTAATGTTCCTGTGCATGATGTCTTGATTCTGCGGAACTAAAAACACGCGAAACTCTTCTTTCCCGGCCAAGCGCGAAAAAATTAGTCACGCGAAAATATCCACTTTTACAGTATTACTTGTTGCACCAAAAAAATTAGATCTATATATAATCATACATATATTCTTTTTTATGTTTGCCTATAAAAAGAGTACATAGTATTATACATGTGTGTGCATATTTGTGCATTTACACACATAAACATATACACACATACATACATTTAAATATATATAGAGAAAGAGAGAGAGAGAGACAGACAGACAGACAGACAGATGGCGGAAGGGGGTTGGAGAGAAAGAGGTATACATTCAATGATAGATTCATATTTTCAAGTGAAGACCATGACCGCTTGGCTGGCCTTTCTAAATTGAAGTAGAAGCAGAGAACAATTGATTCTTACATGTTCCCGGTTCTTGCAGGTCAATCTGGCCCGTCTCTGGCACCATGTGGCAGTTGTAGTGCTGGGGTTTCATGACGACGATCTTGTTGCCCCCGACGTCGATCCTGTGCACGCCAAACCCGAGGTCGTGGTCCTGGGTGCGGAATTCATAGCTGGCAGGATAGAAGAAGCCACATGGTATTAAATTTTGGTTAAAGAATGTGATGAGATTAGATATGAGCTAGTCTTTGTTCAATGTTCTGAATTTTAAAAAAAGTAGTATGATATTAATCAAATCCGTAATTTAAATTTAGTTTGTGGACTAAAGCAAGTGTGAAATGGGCACACCTTCCACATGCACATTTCAGAGTCCATTTAATATTAGATGTACATGTATCTTGGTGTATACAATATGCCATTTGCATTTACACAGTCAAAATTTGCATAATCTATGGACCAGATTTAAACTACCCTTGTGAATTCCAGCCAATGTGAAGTCAGCCAACAAAGGCATCAAATACCCAGTTACGCACCTTACTTTGACTGATGTACAAACTCCCAAAAGCACGACAAGTCTTTAATACAAAAAAGCATGTCAGAACCACTGTCATTGCTATTTTAATTGAGCAAGGTTCTGTGACGTCAAATAACGCGTTGCCTGGGAGCAAAAACAAATCAATTGTGTATTAAGCGCAGCTCTAATGCAAGATATGCGTCTCGCATGCCTGCCTATCATGGGACATGGGATGTAACGCTTATGCAATTGCCCACCCATATAGGGGCCTCCAATACGCAGTTTCTGCCCCTCGGCATCGCTTGGTGAAGTCACTGAATCCTCGTCCATGGCAAGAAAAATATGACACTGCATCTACTGTAGAAGTGGATATTTTCGCGCGACTAATTTTTCGCACTTGACAGGGTAAGAAGAGTTTCGCATGTCTTTAATTCCGCGGAATCAAGACATCACGCACAGGAACTTATGGCTAGTAAAAATATTCACGTGCTTTTATTTTTGTGGTAGTTTCTGGCTGCGCGAAATGCGCGAAAATTTCAACACCGCGAAAATTTCCACTTTTACAGTAATATACAGAATTGTCCTGCTTTTGGAAGCTGGTGCACCTGGTTACAGTAAGTTGAAACAGTACCATGCGAAACAATAAAATTTTCCTCACATATGTTCTTCCCTACCTTATTCTTAATTTTAGCTTGATTCAAGAAAAACTTTCATATATGTCTGTTTGTGTTTTGAATGTTTGTTGTTGTGTGGTTTTACTGTATTCATCAAGCTTCCTTGAACATTGAGAAGGAATGTTGTTACAGTGATGGAGACATTTTACTTACTTGATAATGCTGTTCTTCTTGGTGACCTGGTACGTCAGGTCGAGGGAACCGCCCCTCGAAATCTCCTTCTTCGTCATCTGAGAATTGTCGATGAGAAGGTCGCGACCCGTCAGGTAGAGCTCCTTGGGAACCTTGCCGCCTTGTCTGACCTGTTTGGGGATAAAAAAAACAAACATGTGATCATTCTTTCCTGTTACTACAAGTAGAGAGAGGGGAAAGTAATCAATACTACTGATATGCAAGCATTTTTACAATGTTTCATTCATAATCCTTTCAGAAAAATGACCCTTGGGTCTTAATGTCGATAATTTCTTAAAATCTTCACCAGACTGAAACAGTCATTACATTTCATCCAGCCCTATAATCCATTGATTCCTCATTTATCATTGTACATTAAATTAAAATAAGCAGCATGCCACTGCCACATTTCGGAATCTACACCATTGCCATTAACCTATTACTCTCAATAATGAGGATGATATTCATAAAAATGGAAATGCAAACTTCTACTTCTGCTATTACCTATTAAATATAACCTCCTACTACAAACACAAATAAATGATGAAGATAATAATGTAGCAAACAGACAACAGTCACAACTAATAACTACTAAATCTACTACTTCTAAATCTGCTACTAAATTACTACTACTACTACTACTACTACTGCTACTGCTGCTACCACCACCACCACTACTACTACTACTACCACTACTACTACTACTACTACTACTACTACTACTACTACTACTACTACTATTACTACTACTACTACTACTACTTCCACTAATCTTAAATCCTATGACTACAACAACTAATAACAACTCCAAGTTAAGCTACTACTGCTAATGGCAATGACAACAATAACTATAACAATCACTTACACTGTCATTACAATGGTAATCATGATCATTGTCACACAACTACAACAATACATAACATCTGAAGAGATGATCACTGTTTGGAACACAAAGAAAGAGAGACAAAGAGAAGGTTGTGATTGAATGTTATTCTCTCTCTCCCACGCACCAGACTCGGACATTTTGGGTCTCCATCCTCCTCCCTGGTCCCGCCCCAGTACCTCGGCAGGACTTCTGGGTCTATCTGCTTCAGCAGCTCTTCAGCAAAGTTGTCTAGCAAGGAATGGATGGAAGAGGGAAAGAATATGTATACCACGGATCTTCATTACAACTGGATGCATTCATAATCATTCATACCGTATATTTCTGATTTGACAGACATGTGATAGCACACTGATAGCAGCCATTTAAAGGGGATAAGGACTTGAAAATTCTCAGGCAAGAATGGCTCAAACAGTGTTTCCACACTTTTGACACTATCTACTATTTTAAATGCAAATTGGACGATGCAGTTTGTCAACAATCACTCTAGAACAGGGTAATATGGGCATTTAATCTTAGCCTTAGGTGGGGGATTGATATTGAGTAGGAATAGACTTATCTGGAAGCTTTCAATTTCAATTGATCTGGTGAGCACAAGGAATACAGCAACTTATGGGTTAAAGAAAAACATGCACACACACAAACACACACGCAAACACACACCTGTTGAAAGAATTAATGCAGCACTCACAGGCAAAAATGTTGAAACCAGTGAATAGTTGATCAGAAAAGAAAAAGCACAATTGTACAAGCACAATATTGAAAACTTGATCAAAATTAGTAAAAAATAGGGAAGGTATGAATTTGTGAAGTTTTGCTATTTTTTTTCCACAAAGCAATTCTTGGACAGCCAATAAGAATATGCAAATGGGTGAGTTGATGATGTGATATCCTAACAACTTGTCATTTGGTGTGCACATAAAATCTTGAAATTTCCAGTCTGTTTGTTCAAATGCAATTATGCCCAGTCTCAAATTCTAGCATATATGACTGATCATTATTTTGAAGTTATTGAGCCATCAGGAAGAATATTATGTTTTACACTTGTACAGCACCACAATTCTTTTTTTTTTTAGTGCATGGTCAATGGAAATTGTGATGTGATACCATCATCAACTCATTCATGTGCATATTCACATCAACTGTTTGAGAACTGTTTTGCAAAAATTAGAGAATCTTTAAAATATCATGAACTTCCTAAGTCTTCATCAAATTTTGTGATAAAATTTTCACTGTTGTGCTTGTTATATCTTACTCTTTCTTCTCAGATAAAGTTTGAACCGGTCTGGTATTCCCCTTTAAAAATCTGTTTAAAAAATTTAAAGAAATGACTACTTTGACTACTCAACAGCAAAGCGTGTTCACAGTCAACTCCACTACTTAAGGGAGAGGAGCTGCCCTGAAAACAAAGTGTTTGTTTTTTGCTGCAAAAGATTTTTCACCTTTACAGAAGACCGTTCTGTTTTTCGTGTGCTCCCCAAGGAAAGGCTTGATCAGAGAATAGAGGAGCGGAAAGAGGCGCGGCGCCCTCACGATGTAGATGCGGTACAGGAGCTCGGGAAAGTGGTGTTCACACATATTCACAATCTGTGCCACAGAAATTACAGATGAAAAAAAAAAAAGACATGACATACTTGATGAAGTTTTGGACAGAAACCACCATCATAATGATCTGAAGGAACAGCATTGATCACACACATTGACAAATATCTTACATTGTGGCTATCCATGTACTCAGTAGCCCATTTCAGCATAGCCTTTTGTCAAGGCCCTCTCGCTGTATGATGGCTATAACCGGCAAGTGAAGCGAGCCCAGCTGAGCACGACAGCGCAAAGGCCTTTTGAGATCTGCTTCACACATTATCATTCCTGACACATGAACCCTACTGAATAGTCATATTAATGGGCTCCAGTTGACCAATGGAATGGAGCGCTCCCCACATCCTCCATCTTGGCATTGTCTGCCCCTTCATATGCATCACTGACCACTCGTAGAGGTCTGTGGCATGCATTCTCTGTATGCAAATCAGGCTAGGGCAGACAGACACGGAGATTGGTCGACTTTTGCTCCCCAATTTGGGGAGCAAACTCAGTAATTCAAAGGGCTAACACAAGGATGTGAATCAGATCTCAAAAGGCCCTCCCGCAGTCCACCTCAGCTGAGCTCGCTTCGTCGCCCCATTCGCTCACCACCACACAGCAAGAGGGCCTTGGGAAAAGGCTAATTTCAGCAGGGAATTTCCTTCCCACCTTAGACATTAATCTTTTAATTCAAACAAGTGTAATGAATATAAAATCAGATGTTATTCCTACAGAAATTACTGAATTGTGTGGGCTCTAATGGTGCAGAAATTAAGTTTGAATGAATGAAATATAAGATGCGTAAAGTTAAATGACTGGTGTACATTATACATATTTGGAATGAATGGTATAATGAAAGAATCCTTTTGAAGGAGAAGTATCAAAAATTAAAAAAGTTTTACTGGTACATTGATATCAACAATCTTAAAAGAAAGAAATTCAGTAAAGAAATGCCCGAGAGTTCCTGTACATGGCAGCATATCCAGAACTAAGGGAGATTTGATACTTTCAAAATTATAAGTTTCTGCTTACTGCTATACCTCCTGTGTGGGATGTTGTCTACAACTTCTACTTTTCTCTGTCTTTTTTTATGTAACAATGTTCATTCATAACTATTATTCTTATTTGTTTTTTATTTGTATTTCTTTCTCCTTATTTCTATTTATTGACTTTTTGAAGTGAAATGCAACTATGATTCATGAACAAATATGTTGTATTCATTTTAGAAGAGATGTCCACCCTGTATTAAAACAGTTGTGCATTATTCCACGGACTTGGTGTATTTTTGGTGGAAAAACAGTATCTTTACCTTTCCTACAAGTGTACTCATTCCATTCAACTTGAGAAACAAAGTATTTTCTACGAAATCTGCATTACTTTCGGCAAAAAAAAAAAAAAAATTCTGCCATAAAGTAACAGATAGTGTCTGTGATTTTACCATGCACTAACAACAAAATACTGTACGCAAAAATCAAATCCAAACAAAATTTCCTCTTGATGACTCACAGAAATCTGCAGCTGGGTGGCAGGTTTGGACAGATGCTGACGGCCTAGATGCTCAAAATCCATGATGAAGTGAATTCCTTCTACTTTCCTATCCAGCTATTCAAGAACAAAAAAAAAATATATAAAAAGCAGAGAAAAACATAAGAAGTAAGGTCCAAGCTCGTAAATGAAAAGAAGAAAACAATTTTATTAGCCTGAATTCCCATATGAATGTAATGCGCTGCATTTTGTGAGACAAAGGCGCAATATCAAAAGTCAATGTTCATGGAAATGGTATTTTAACCCGTTGAGGACGGGCTGATTTTGCTTCAACACACATTTCCCATAGACACTTACCCAAGTATACTCGGGACTCGTCCTCAATGGGTTAAAGAAAAATATTGATAAATGACAAGTCTTACATTAGGTATATATATTTGTCCAGTTTGGTGAACAAACAAAATTGGCATATGCATATTTCAATCTAGATGCATGTAAAGCTCTGGACGCTATGCTTTTCCAGAATATTTTGTATTTTCACAAAGTCTTCCTCTTCATCTTCTTGAATGGCATGGTTGGCCTGCTTGATACAGGTTGCAGACTAATACTTGTCACCTGGGGTGAACCAAGCTGGATAGGCTTCTCTGACCTGTGTTTTTACTCATAGTCAAGCACAGCTATAGCCACTGCAAGAGGTCAAGTTATGTGTATCTAAGTACCTGTTACAGTTTTGAGTCTTTCAGTGTTTTTGCTGTGAAAAGAGCATTTTACTGTCACCGTACAGGACACTTGACATTTCTCTGCCATTCCATGTATATATTTCATCAAGGACAATAAGATTCAATGAAGAAAGAAATATATGAATATATCACAAATATACTAAAAAAATGTATTCATGTGCATGTATGCATAAATATATATCAAACAACAGTAGGAAATACCCGATACTCTCTCTCTCTCTCACAGCGATGATTGTTAATCTTCATATTCCTCGTAACAATGGATACAAATGATCTACAGAACCTCTGCAAAAGACGTGATATCTGAGATTTGACTTGATTTTGTAGTCGTACCTTTTCTGACTGCTCCAACATGAGTTGGTAGAGACCTCCAAAGCGCTTGATGTAGAACTTCATCATGTCTGTATTCGTGACTGAATGCAGGAGGCCTAGGAACAAACACGAGTGGAGACAGAATGGCAGATTACGGATTAGAATTTACATTTATTTAATTTCATTCTATATTCATATTTATTTTCAACAAAGTATGTATACAAAATTTATCATGCCAAAAAAGCAACATACATATTTTATATATATTGAAATATGATATAAACACAATATGCTTAGTTAGTCCTGTCAGATAGTTGATCGGTATATATTGTACTCTATAATGCATCAAGTCCTGGGGAAAATTATCATTTTGGCATCATTATATTGGTGTGACTAAATTTTACAGCATATTGGTGAAGACAAATAGATAGATCTGGTTTAAAGGAACAGCCCACATGATTTATATGATTTTACATTACAAAGTACACAAACTGATTGTGCCACATATACATTTGTGGAATTTATTGCGATCCTTGAGCAGATAAAGTAATACTCTGAAAAGCCCTAAGCATATTACACTGGACAAGGATGATGACGCAGGAGGCCCACATATTCCAGTAATGCTGCAATGTTATTCCCATTACAATACCATTTTGTTAATAAGTTTATCTGTGCATAATAAATGCATGCTTCCTTCACTTGTTTTGCTTCAATGAGCACCCAATCATGCATTCTTAGGTGATGCTACTATGTCATCATCTTTGTTCAATGTGATTTGTTATGAATTTTGCTGAGAAGCAATAGAGCAGTTAATTTCACGTTTGAGCATACATGTGAAAATGTGCTGTGTACAACGATCCATTACGATTAAGACACTGTGTGACTTTGTGTGCCCAATATGAAATGTGAGCCTCTGCTGTAATTGTTGATTAAAATGCCCTGAAAACAATCTTAGTTGATCATCAATACCAACGACCATTAGTAAAGTCATCATCGCATGATACATGCATATCAATGTACGACCATTTTTTTTTCTTCATTTACCTCAAGTCTATTTTTTTTCTTCATTTACCTCAAGTCTACAGAACACTATATACAAACCCACAAGGCACCACTTCATAATGTAATATGTTCTGTTCTATAGAATGGTACTGCAAGTTATCGTACGATGAAAATTAGGCACTTCACACAACAATGTCTTTCTTGGAATTCCATGGACGGAATGGATGTTTCACATGAAGTGAGCATGTTGATTACAATGAAGTACTAATCAGATATTCTACACAATGGTAGCAATTTCATGATTTTTAAAAGAAGTACCTGCTTAAAAAGAGAGGGAAAAAAAACATAACAATCACAAAGCCTAACTGTACTATACCACTAATGAGTTAAGATTAACCTGTTTCATATGGGAACCTGGTGGCCTGTGTATTAAGTCTATGGGCATTTCAGAATTCAGTATGGAACAGTAGGGACAGGTTAATTGCAGCTAGCTTTCCCTATTTTGGCCATACGGCATTCAAAATACAGACAAAGTCAACGGAAAAGACTGAACCCTATTGTAAGGTTTAGTTTGTCACAAAAAAAAAAGAAAAGAGAAAACCCTCCATACTTTATCAGAGTCATTTTCTGAGCTTGGGTGTACTGTTCTCACTCTGTCTGGAAAAAAAAAGAAGAAAACACAGACAGAAAATTGTGTAAGTGAAAGAAAAGCTAGAGGGAATGCAACCCTTCAACCAGCTTAGAGCGTGGTTACCTTTGAAATCGATGAGGCCAAATGGATCAAGAAAGATTGGTCTGCCGTCCTTGCCGAAGCCTATTGTCCCTCCTATTCTGTACTTCTCTAAGACCTGGTGATGTAACAGATGAGAAAACAATGACATAACGGGCGAAAAAAACAACAACCTGTCCCCATTGCATCTGGACCATGTATCTGGTCTATCAGTGAGTATTAGAGGAAGTTTTTAAACCACTTGTGCCATTTCTTTTTTCTCCAAGGAGCCACAGAAAATGGTTCCACAGCCCATTATGGCCCCGTAATACGGGCATTCTCAGAGTAAAGTGAATACCAGTAGCTACTTGCAGACATACTAGTACATGAAAACACAAGCACAAATGCCTAGGGTCTTCTTACCTCCCTGCTCAAAGCTAGCAGTAGTGGATGTTATATCACTTCATTTAACAGAAATTACTCCACGTGTGTGTGTGTGTGTGTGTGTGTGTGTGTGTGTGTGTGTGTGTTCACATGCTTTTGTGCATTTGCAACATTTGAAAAACTATACCTAATATAACATTCTTGAATGAAAAACATCAACAGGCTAGTGAACACTAGAGTGAAATTAAAAGGTAGCAATAAGGTTATAATTGTATCATTAAATGTCAGTGCTGAAACAAAAGAAAGCTGACAATGGGCATTTAGTAAAACTGACATGTGACCTGGATATCATACACTTAAAGGTCCAGTCTACCTTTGGGAGCAGTGATTGGAAAAATGTTCAAGATATCGCCTTTCATACATAATGTGTATCTTCTGTTGTACTACAAAACATCCTTCCATATAAAATGTTTGCAATAAAGCCTAGAATATAAGGAGATGTCAGCATTTTTCTCAATAAACCGTAACAGTAGACGGTTTAGTCTGGAAACATTTTTTATTATAACTATTGTTGACATTTTGCGTATCAAAAATGCTTAACATCGATTTCACTGATTCAAATTTTCAGTGGTTGTTTCTATCCTTAACCCACATTTCAGAACTATTTTAAAGCACTAATGCTGGGTTTTGTTTCAGTTGCAAACGGTATATAATGCCTTTAGCACTTCATATTTTCTTGGCAAAAATGGCAAAATGCTATTTCAGTTATTGAGTACGCACAAAATATTCCTTCCTCCTTATGAGAATCAGAAAAGAAGAGGACTGTCTAAAACTAAACATAACATAAAGAGCCATGGCTTCCTATGTGGTAAGAATTTTTCTGTTTTTCTAGTCGTGACAATTTTATTTCCTTTTAGATTCACTTGAAATATATGCCTGAACAAACTGTTTCTGATCACCATCTTTTAAAGTAACTTTCTGTTTGAACAGCATTTCTCCCCCAGAGAGATTTACTTTTAAGCAAGTAATGTAAAAAAAAAAAGAAACCAAATGATAGATTTGATATGTACTGCACTGTCGATCAAGCTTTGATATCTTTATTTACCATCATACATAAAAATGAGTAGCTTTTGTTTAACTACAATGCCTCATAGTTTTCAAGGTAAGACACTCAAATGGGAGCACCAAATCGGGACATATTATCACAATGTTTGTGTTAATGATTTTTATCAGCTTGGGCTTCACAGGGAATGGAACACTAGTCAAGATTCATCTTGAAGTTTGATGATGAAATATGCAACTGAGAATCATTTCCCTGATTGACAACCGATTGTTAAGTGTGTGAAGTTGAAACAGCAAGTGAAGAGGAAAAAGAAAAGGAAGGCATGTTTGGTAGCAATGGTAGCTCTTCAGTGAAGATTTCTATGGTATCTTTAAAATGTCAGAGACCCGTTCAAATGCTGCACGACAGAAGGGGCATTCGTTTTATCATTAAGCGTAGGTCTTGATCAAAAGGATTTGGCACCAAATCAAAATTCCTCTTGACCAGAAATGGATAATTATCTCACCTTGACCCAAACTGGACGATCTAGAGTGAATTGACTTTATTGTGACATCACAAAAAAACAAAACTAAATAACTGACCAAACTCTACCACCTGGTTTCCTGTTAGTTCACAATAGTATTACAACAACAACAACAACAAGTATGTTATGGCTATCTAACTTCTGCTCAGATAATGCTAGTTTCCTTTGGGCAATTCTGATTCAATAACATCAGATTTTACAAAGTATCCATGGGCTCTTTAAATTCCTGAAATAACTTCACACCTACATGAATGTCAATTAAAAAACAAAACTCTCTAGATATTAGACCACCTGTAGAGTCACTGCAATATGCCATGTGCAGGAAAAATATCTCTTCTATACATAGAATGCTTAAAATAAGAACAACCATTTTAATTGGCTTTGGACAAAATCCTCACCTCATCCAGTGGTTTCTATGACGACCAATGCACAAGCATGACTCTACTAGTCTACATTCAAGCCTGACCACGTCACAAGATTACTTTAATGTGGAAGTATACTCCCCATATGCAGGTCACTCGGAGGGAGCAGAAGATGCACCCATTAAAAGCCAGGCTGACACTTGCACGACTTTTGGCCACGATTTTGTCGTGGCAACGCACAGTTCACGCCAGTTTACGACTAGTTTGCGCACTGGCACGACTCGAGTCGTGCCAATGCGTGCCACAGAATCGTGCAAGTGTCAGCCTGGCTTTAGTCTATTATGGAAAGCTAAATGTACATCTCGTGGCTTATCAGCCAACGCAAATTGAGGATCATAGCAGAAATACAAAGTATCCATGAAAAAAAAACAAAGGTATATACATGTAGATGAGCACACAGACATATGGATAGATTAATAGATGGTTATAAATAGGAACACCTTCATGTTCATTACCACATAGACATTTTCAGTCTTGCCCATCACTCTCATTGACCAAGAGTAAAGAAGGCATATGTTATGATTGTTACAGGACAACTACAACCTACACTTTAAAAACGCATCTGACATTGAAAGGACAGCATATATGCTTACTATGCTGGTTGGTTTATACTCCTATAATGTTTTGAAGAAAAAGTCAAACATAATGGAATGTTTTCACATTCACCTGTCAAAGCAGACTTTTACAGTTGTGCATATTTTTTTTTTTTTTTTTTGGTAAGACTAATGAAGTTGTATTGTATTGGTTTACTTGAGAGAGAGCAGAAGAAACAGATAAATTGGGGCATGAAATTGCTCCCGAACGCTTACCTCTGGTGTCTTGAAATCTGACATGATCTGATCCACTTTGTTTTCTGCTCTCCAAATGACATCCTGCATTAAGATGAAAGAAAGGATCGAGTCCTCATGAAGCATTCAAAATCAGTTACCTGTCACTGCAATGATGCTTTAGAAATTACTCATACAATGTCGGCATAAATCTGAATATTTTTACATGATTGTATTCTACCTACTGTAAAGGCCATATATTCAGCTAGTCTAATTTTTCGCGAATCAGGATTTTCTGACAATTTCGCGAGCGGTTAGATTAGAGTACAGCGATGAAGTGAGAAAAGTATGTATTCAAGTCCCAATCATATCAAAGATTAGAGTTAATAATTTGGTGTGTTGTTAAATTTGTGAATGGCACCCAAGTTGCAAAATTCCTGAAAAAAAAAAATCTCGCAAACATGGCATATACAGTGATTTGTACCTCTTGTGATTTCACACATCATTCCAAAGTTTGGCAGCCCATAATGAATTTGGTAAAGCTCCATTTGCAGATTTTTGTTGTTGTTAAGTTTCTCACAGAATTGAACTAGAAATGTCCCTATGGGGACTGATGCCTCCGCCATAATGCATGATTCTCCCAATAGGTGTATAGTACAATGTCTTCACAATGTGTGATGACAGTTTCACATAACTGGCAAAATATTGAAATTACAGGTTTGTCAGAAATATCTTGAATGTTCACTTTCCTTGAACTGGGTTTGCTATAATTGTCTAAGAGTGCAGGTACACATATTTGGGGAATTGAGGATTTTTACTTCACTTCTAACTGACCCTTTTATAAGTTTATACATTGAGTAATTTTCAAGGTATGAAGAAAGAGTGTAATTACAGTACAAAATAGATTTTTTTTTTGCATTTAAACCTGACCTTTGACCCTTAACCTTTGACCTTTGACCTTCTGGCTGGAAATTTCCCGAAGAATCTCCAGTAGGTAATACATGTATATATTAAGTTTTAAAACTAATAATGCAAGCATTGCATATACTACTATATGAGGGAAAGTAAAATTTTGAGGAGTTGACTTTGACCTTTGACCCCTTGACTATTGACCCATGACCCCTAAGTTACCTAGATAATCCCTGTCAGTCAGTACATGCATATGTACCAAGTTCCTTGAAAATACATTGAACCATTTGCGAGAAAAGTGAAATTGTAACATTTTCACCTAACCTTTGACCTTTTGACCTTTGACCTTATGACATGAAACTCTCTCTGGAGAATCTTTACGCAGTAGTACATGTCTACACTAAGTTTCAAGAAAATACCTTCGGGCATTGCATAGATATGGGGGAAATAGCAACATTTTTAGCATTTGACCATGACCTTTTGACCTTTGACCTCTTGCCAAAGTCACTTAAATCTACTCAACTAATTGCCCCATCATACATCATCCTTGGACCAATTTTGCCCCATCATACATCATCCTTGGACCAATTTTGGTGAAAGCTGCTTCATCCACTTTTGAGTTATCACGTAAACAGATACATTTTAGGATTTGACCTTGATCTTTGACCTTTGACCTCTGTCCAATTTCACTAAAAGATTAATCAAGTCATTGTCCCATCATACATCATCCTCGGATGAAGTTTGGTGAAATTGGCTTGATCCAGTCTTGAGTTATCGTGTAAACAAATACAATTTCATGATTTGGCCTTGACCTTTGACCTTTGGCCTTTGCCCAATTTCACCCAAAATCTAATCAAGTAATTGCCCCATCATACTTTATACTTGGACCAAGTTTGGTAAAATTCCAGTCAATATAACTCAAGTTATCGCGTAAACGAATGCGGACGGACGTATGGACGGACGGACGGACAACCCGAAAACATAATGCCTCCGGCACCACTCCGTGGCGGAGGCATAAAAATAAGACTGCTGGTGACATCACAAGCTGTAGTAATCTTCTCATCCAGCGATGACTGAAACTTCAAAAATTCATAACTTATGAACGGATCATCGGATTTTCCTCAAACTTTCTTTGATACGTTCTACTAAAATTGCTGCATTCTCTCAATTCATGTGTGAATTTGTCCTTTAAAGAAACAAACAGTCAAGCCTGCCTAAGTTTACCTAACACAAGGCCAAAAATTAGTAAAGTCAAAGAAAAAGATTCATAATGGATGGATGTAAAGCATGTGATAATTCTATTGATTATGACAAAATTCATATAAGTGGAAGGATTTTTTTTTGCCAGTCCCTTTGCATTTGACTTGAACCCTGCTTTAACCTGTTGAGGACAAGTCCCAAGTACACTCGGGCAGGTGTCTATGGGAAATGCGTGTTGTAGCAAAATCAGCCCGTCCTCAACGGGTTAAAGTTGAGGTTGACTGTGGCGCACATTCCCGCTTTCAACCAGGGCATTTAGTATTGTATTAGAGCTGAATAGGAAACCCTCTCTTTTGTGTTATGGGAATACAATTGTACCTCCTTCCTCTCTTTGTCAGTCCAAGTCTAGCATTTCTTCTTCTTCTACGGTTCACTGCTGCTTGAAATCAACAACCTCAGCCATTGATAGAATGGAGGCCGGGTGGTGTCTCACAAAGAATTTAAGTTGATCTTTAGATTTTAGATCGAATCAAAAATTATGGCATGCTGCTGTGTGTGTCTTCAATAATATTCCAACTTCCTAATGAAAATGAACATTTTGGAGACTTTTCCATGCGGTCTTTCATATACAAAATAAAATAATTGACAAAGAATTTTTTTTCAAAGGTTTGATAGTAATTTGAAATTAATTCTGAAAGGGTGATAAAACTAACCTGGGCCCTGTTAATCAAAAGATATAATCGATTTTAAATTTCCTTAACACACAGGCTGCCATAGACTTATGATAGAAATCAACTTTATAATAAATTTTAACTCTTCATAAAACATGGCCCAGGGAAACCAGTGACACACTATAATTAAGATGATCTTAATTTTAACGATCGACTTAAATTCTATGTGAAACACCCTGGTGTAACACTCATGGTTAGAACATGGGGGGGGGGGAACCAAGGTACAGTTTGGGCAAGATGTCTTTGTGTTTTGCCTCTCAATGTGTTCTCCCCATGTGTCCCAATATGTCCCTTTGTGTCAAGGTGTGTTGTCCCATGCCCAGTGTGATTTGTCAATGTATTCCATGTTGTCCCAGCTGCGTCTCAGCATGTCATCCAGATGTATTCAAAGTTTAATCTTGAGTTCTCCTCCTCCTTACAGTAGCTGCGTTCAGACGAAGGCAGTTTTGGTCGGAGTAACTTCGGAGGAAGGGTCGGAGGAAGCTTGGTCGGAGGAAGGTTGGAGGAAAGGTCGGAGGGTGGTCAGAGGAAAGGTCGGAGGAAAGGTCGGAGTAGTGCCCGTCTGAACAAGGTCATGGTAACTTCCTCCGGTCGGGGAACTTACCACGACCTCTTCCTCCGACCAAGATACTCCTGAGTTTTTTCAGGAGTATCTCACTACCATGACTAGCCGGTCGGAGTAAATTGCCCGTGCGGACAAGCCCTCAGAGTTTCTATGACCTTACATACCTTACGACCTAAGTAAAACTTCTGAGGGCAAATCACAATGTTAACATTTTACGAGTAGGGCCTACACGTGCGTATGCAGTACAATTCTAACCTAGCCAATCGCGACGAAGAAGCTAGCACTCAGAAATTCTCATCAACAAGAATGGAGAAGACAAATGCCGCTGGTAAAAAACAATCGTATGCTCGTATGCGCTGGCGCTACCACTTCCGGAAGTTACAGCGACCCTCCACGGTGATCCCCACGAAGGACGTGGTAAATCGGTCGGAGTTTCTTCCCACGACCGTCGTGTGGACACAGGGTCATGGTAAGACTAGAAATACGTCTGAACATGGCTAATGTATGTGTTTTGGTTGAGTATGTTTGATGCAATGAGTGAAAGATACTGCACAGGTTCTGCAATGTGGACAGTATTGTAAAACCAGAAACATTCACAGCATGAAATTTTCACGAAATGGAGCTGACAGCCTTTTTCGCTGCATGAAACTTTCTGCAAATTGTCACTAGCATTCAATGCATTGTGTAGACAAAACCTTTTGCATGTCTTTTACTTTTGCCAATCTTGGCTCCTTGCAAAATTTGCAACAGTTTCATGCTCACATAATTTTGGGCTTTGCGGTACTGTAAAAGTGGATATTTTTGCGCAACTAATTTTTCGCGTTCGGCCGGCAAAGAAGAGTTTCGCCTGTTTTTAATTCCGCGGAATCAAGACATCAACTACTGGAACACATGGCAAGCAAACATTTTCGCGTGTTTTTTATTTTCGCCCTAGTTTCTGGTTGCGCAAAATGTGCGAAAATTTCAACACCGTAAAGCCACTTTTACAGTATGTTCTTGTGCGATAAGCATGTATACATATGTATGTGCCCTCGCTTGTCAAAAAAAAAACAACAACAACATGATAATGTATTCAAAGTTCAATGTATTTAAAGTATTCAAATATGTCGTTATGATTGTAGATGCATAACCTATGTTTAGCCTGTGTCCTCTGAACAACCATTAACCCATATCAGTATATATTTGAATATTTGTTGAATTACTTACCGGGTACATATATTTCTATCTTTCCTTGTTCTTCAACTTTTATACGTACAACTACATGTATACAATGTGTGTAATTCTCTTTATATATCCCTCTGCGCCTCAGAATAGGCCAATAGATCGATGGCACATTACAAATGCTGTACTTATCATTATCATAATTTATCATTATCATTATTATTATTGTTATTATTATTATTACTATTATTATCATTATAATTATTATTATTATTATTATTATTATCAGTATTATTTTCATTATGAGTGTGAATGTGTAGTAAGCTCACAGAGCATTGCATGGCAGAATGAAGTGATTTGAAAAACTGACGTGTCTGTCTACATTCTCAGTCATAGCATTCAACGGAGGCACAATCTAGTGCACAACGATTTACAAAGAATAAGAGGACATAACAAACATTGTGGCTATTACTGTAGGCCTATGTGCCATATATTTAGCGAGTCTACATACTTGCGAATCAGGACTTCAAGACGATTTTTCGAGTGGTTGAATTCGTGATCTTGGAGTACAGTATACTGAATGGAGGAATGTATGCGTGCACGTCACATTCATGTCGGTATCAGAGTTTATATTTTCGTGTGTCTTTAAATTTGCGAATAGCACCCGACTCGCGAAATTCGCAAAAACAAAAATCTCGCAAAATATTTGGCATATACAGTACCCTGTACCTCAGTCGATAGCGCTTCATGCAATCTATCCCGCCCACAGAGCTGGCAGTGAGCAGACTTTTTACAGCAGAAGAATGCAAACTATTTGAGACCATACTGTCCATGGCACGTTGTTGGCATCATGACAGATCTGTACTTGAATATCTCTCTTCTTTTGTTCTTTTCGCTTCCATAATCATGAATGCCAATATTATACATCATGCCATGTCATTTCACCACAAAATTCCAATATATGGATCTGCAACAATGGACGTTGTGCTATCCTTTAATTATGGGTATTTTGTGTTGTTTTGTTTTTCAATCAGTAAGCCCTTTTTCCGTATTATACAAATACAATCTATATATGTGGAGGCAGGGAGTGGCTTAGAAAGGGACGTGACATTACAAAATATGTGATGTTATATTGCCTACTAATTATGTCATATAACAGAAGGGTGTGTGTATCTTGGAATACCATCAAACGTGACATTTCCCAGCCAGTGAGATACAAACACGCCATCCCCATTACATGAAGTGATTATGTACCGGTAGTCAATTCTTGATGAGTACAACATCAGGACCAATTCCAGCGGGCTGATGTTGTCAAGATATCATCTAATTTATGAATGAGTCGGTGTCTTATGGTCCATGAATTAAAGGCCATTTGCGTCATCAGCTTTTACGTTCCTACACTTTTTACTGCGTGATCTAATTTTCCCCCGCACTGGATTTTTTTAGCTCAGCGATAGAAGCCTGTAGCAAATCTTGAGTAGATTTCTGAGTTGCCATGGCAATACTATCATAACGGAACAATACAACTACAACAGCAACAATAGATTCACATTCTAGGCTCCTACATCACAAAGCTGCTGAATCCCAAAAGCCTCTGTTAAAACTGTATCATCAAACCATCATGCAAATGATAGGAGAAGATCCTGTGTTCCACTTTGAACTGGTGACTGAAATTTGAAGCTGGAGAATGAAAAGAAGAGAAAGAAGTTTCTTATCCCACAATGCGAGAGTTTTGCCATTTTTTAAACAGTGAGACTTCATGTCCTTAGCACTGGCTAGTGACAAAGGAATTCAATATTAACTTTTGAATGAAGTCTTAGACATGTGAGGATATTGTTTACCCCACATATTTCACAAGTATATTTTCCTAATTGGGATTAGTACGACAACTTTTAAGTAGATAAGAACTACATTGCATGAAATGAGAAAGAAGAATTATCACTTTTTTTAGTTTTTTAGAGTTTCAATGTTTGAAGGCAATTATAGCCCATATTTAACCAGGAGATGTGCTAGTCATGTGATCATTTATACTGCAATTCTGAGCTGCCTGGATGGTGTCAAAACTGCTCAAATTTCTGTGTGATCTTCTCAATCATACATGTATGTTTATGATATGCAATTTTACTCATATGAAAAACTCAGTCACTACACCTGTGCTGCTATAGTGGGAAAGTTATAGCGATTTCCCACCTTGGAGACAGCACAAAATGCATGCCCTTGTTTTATAGGAAGCAGTATATCTTCATTAGGAGTTAATTTTGTGAATATTTATAATATCAGTCTTGAAAGGAAATGCTATGACCAGAAAAGGGAAGAGCATGCAAGTATCAAGTCGAAAAGAAATGACAACTCTTCTCAAATAGAATTTACCACCATAACGGTCTACCCTCCTCCCCCCCCCCCCCCCCCCAAAAAAAAAGAAGAAATAGTCCTCGGTTAGGACTGCTTAGCAGTCTCTGACTTATTTACTATCTACAGATTGAATATTCAATAGCGCGACAGCATGGAACAAGTTTGTACTGTGCATACTAATGCCTACTAAGAGCGCATGTATCACTATCCTTGTACAGTACTCACAAAGCAATGCTTGTTTTGTTATGTTGGATTAGTCTATGGATGAATGCAGCCATTGTCATAATGTGGTTGTAGTTGGCAATGACTGGCACGCCTGCTTATTCAGGGTAAACACATCAAATCTGGGGTATACCATGAAATCTTTGGTTTGCATATGTCACATAAATCAACAATACCGCTGGGGCACATAGAAAGAATGAGCTATTTAATAGCCAGAACAAGGACAAAAATTCCCTAGATGAGCAGCTCACTTCTTGAATGGTTTTCTTCAACAAGCAACTCAGTGTTTTACTATCAACATAAGAAAGAAAAAAACAACCATTTAAAGAAATTATTTTTCTCAAGCGTTTCAATTTTCGGAAACATTTTCATATTTTTCAGTATCTACCACTATAAATGAAATTCTTTGTTGATTCAGGTCTTTTCCTTGCAAATAACTGAATAGAGTGAGTCAAGTGTGAAATTCATGTTTTTATGATAGTCCCCCCCTCCCCCCCCCCCCAAAAAAAAAAAAAATACACCGAAGAATAGGTATACCCTGATCTTACAAGGTATGGGCCAAAATTAACAATATGCAGGAAGGCTGCTTCATGTTAGTCAGCAAATTGGTTACTACTTTAACAGAGTGTGGACAAGTGAGTTCTGAACACACTGGAGAATTGAAAAGAAAATGCCAAATTGCACCCTTGAAAATTACAATAAATGGCAACACATGAGGCAGTTCTTTGATTGATGGCTGAAGCCATTTCTAAACATTGAATTTAGGGACCAAAGAGAAGGAGAAATCTGTGTTTTGTTGGCTCAAATTAACTAAACAAGAAACAAACAAATAAACAAAATCCCTCTTTGCTGAAGAAGCAGTATCACCATGAGTATAAAAAAAGAACAATGGCTGTTCTGCGCACCTCAGTGCTCTGAAGCACTGTAATACATAATCACAGACGTGCTTGAAAGACACCCTGGTATTACAATCCCTTCTGAAAATCGCAAATGCTGGCCTTCCCATTAAATCACATTCACACATCTATTTCCAGCCATTATCACTCTCAGCGCACAAGGTTTTGTCATTCTTAGCTCAACAACAACAAACGAATGGTAACTATCATGACTTAATAATCATGTTTGAGCTTTCTATCCACATTGCAACTATTTGTCACCTTGTTTTACTATCCGCTCGATGTTTTGGTTTTGTTTTTTGAATGGCTGTACCCTATTTTGAGGGTGCAGAATCCAAATCTGGATTGCATATTGATAGAAAAGCTATAGCCGCACAGGTGCAGTGACCAAGTTTTTTTTTCTCTTTTTATATTAGCAAAATTACACATCATAAGGTTATGACTGGGAAGATCACACAGAAATTTTAACAGTTCTGACACCATCCAGGTAGCTCAGAATTGCAGTATAAACTAGAGAGGGGCCGTCAAAGGCGGCAGACCCACGCCTAAGTACAAAGTCGGGGTAAACATAATGTGCATTCGGTCATCTACCAGAATTCGGCCACTTAATTGCCAGTGTGCTTTATCACCAGCCAGTGAGTTCTACCAAAGATCGTACACTGAAGTGTACGATCTTTGGTTCTACAGTCACATCACACGCAAATCACATCATTACACATACGGTATTAACACTCATTCACGTACAGGAAAGTCCTTAAGTCTCCTCCAAAAATCCATCGAAAATCCCAAATTCCACCGTCAAAAGTGCAGAATCGGAACTTTTCCAAGCGCGCGCGAATTAAGTCCAGTTTTAAGAGTATTGTCTACGCGACGGGTCGCGGAAAAAGCGCTAAAAATCGAGAAATACGCCGTTTTCTTGCGGGATATTTTGATTATAGCAAGCCGAGAGTGTGATGATATCAAAGGTCGTATGAGTGTACGATCTTTGATGGTATCCACAAAAGCAAAAAAGAAAAACAAAATTTACGTACCCCCTAGGCAATTACCCCTAGGTTGAATGCAAATGTCTACTGCACCAGTATTCGGCCACCAACGAGCGCCGCAACGTCCCCGGTGCAATTTTGCACCAACAGTGTAGAGCGCGATGCATTTTCAGCGGCCTTGCACACGCATTGACATTGAGCACGCATATCGTGCAGTGTGACTGCGACCGAGCAAAATGCTCCTCCAACGAAAAAAACAATCAATGTTAATTTGAAAAATCATCAAATATCAAAGGTCGTATGAGTGTACGATCTTTGATGGTATCCACAAAAGCAAAAAAGAAAAACAAAATTTACGTACCCCCTAGGCAATTACCCCTATGATTAGTGTCTACGGGAATTATTCAATGCAAGGGTTGAATGCAAATGTCTACTGCACCAGTATTCGGCCACCAACGAGCGCCGCAACGTCCCCGGTGCAATTTTGCACCAACAGTGTAGAGCGCGATGCATTTTCAGCGGCCTTGCACACGCATTGACATTGAGCACGCATATCGTGCAGTGTGACTGCGACCGAGCAAAATGCTCCTCCAACGAAAAAAACAATCAATGTTAATTTGAACTAGAAATGTCGCTATGGCGACTGGTATGCCTCCGCCATAATGCATGATTCTCCTAATGGGTCTATAGTACATGTGGACAATGTGTGATTACATTTTCACAAAATTGGCAAAATATCAAAATGACATGTTTGTCACAAATGTATTGAATGTTTACCTTCCTTGACCTACACGTGTATGTTTAATTGGATGAATTGGAGGAGAGCATGTATTTGGGGATTTAAGAACTTTAACTTGACTTTGACCCTTTCATAAGTTTATGCACCGAGTAATTTTCAAGGTATGGAGAAAAAGTGCAATTTCTGTATTGAACAGTAAATTGTTATCATTTTCATCTGGCCTTTGATATATAAGAGAATCACTGTCGGGCAGAACATACATAAATATGTACTAAGTTTCAAGATAACTTGAGCCACTTCCGAGATATGGAGAAAGAAGTAAGTTCAGCACTTTCACTTTGACCTTTTGACCTTTGACCTTCTTGGCAAAAAAAAAAAAAAATCCCAGATAATTTCTATTGGGTTATACATGCATACATCAAGTTAAACAAAAATAATCCTGCTGGCATTGCATAAATATAAGGAAAATAGTAAAATTTTGAAGTATTGCCTTGACCTTTGACCCCTGACCTTTGACCCAATGAACCCTGAATTCCCTAGATAACCACTGCCAGTCAGTACATGCATATATACTATGTTTCATGAAGATACCTTGAACAATTTCCAAGATACAGAGAAAAAAGTAAAATTTTAACACTTTACTTGACCTTTTGACCTTTGACCTTTTGACCTCATGACCCCAAACTTTCATCAGAGAATCTTAATTGGGTAATACATGTACACACTAAGTTTCAAGAAAATATCTTTAGGCATTGCATAGATATGGGGGAAATAGTGAAATTTTAATCATTTGACCTTGACCTTTTGACCTTTGACCTTGAGCATGTGCACCCAAAAGTTGATAGGCACAACTTCACCCCCTAATACACATACATGCCAAGTTTCATTAGGATACCTCAAAAGGTTTTGGTAGTTACCCTGTCCACAAAATTCATTACGGACGGACGGAAGGACGGACGGACGGAAGGACGGACGGACGGACGGACGGACGGACGGACGGAAGGACGGACGGACGGACGGACGGACGGACAACCCGAAAACATAATGCCTCCGGCACCACTTCGTGGCGGAGGCATAAAAATCATCAAAATACGGGCCAGTTTGTGATGACGGAGAACAAACTTTCATAAATCTAGAAGGACATAGTCCCTCAAATAGGCCTAAACGTAAATTTCGGAATTCTTACGAACATTTGAGCAGCGAAGTCGGATCGTTGGGGAGTTCATGTGTTCGTATGGTAGCGGAAAATCGCAAAGTGAGAAACGGGAAATTTTCGGAATGGTCACTAAACCATGGGGTCAAAACTTCAAGGTCACACAGAATTTGCAAGGGTCAACCGATTATCACCAAAATCTAATCGATTCTTTCCTGTCATTATCCAAACATTCCCTGAACATTTCGTGCAAATCCGTTTACCCGTTCTCTTGTTATCTTGTACACAAACAAACAAACAAACAAACAAACAAACAAACATACAAACAAACAAACAAACAAACAAACAAACAAAAAACAAACAAACAAACAAACAAACAAACAAACATACGGAACCCTTTACATAACCCCCTGCCGATTTTCATCGGCGTGGGTAATGATCACATGACTAGCACATCTCCTGCTTAAATATCCCTCACTGCCTTGAAACACTGGAATTCTAAAATACTTTGAGATTTTTTCTTTTATTTGGACAATAACAAAAAAAACTACTTCTCCCCTCAGACACTACTGGATACTGTATCAGATGATAATGTCGAATGAAAGACAAAATGTTTTCTTCCAGAAAATGCACCCTCAGTGATTGCTTGGACAGAACACATGTAGGCATACATCACCACCTTGGTCACATGATCAAGGCATGAACATGAGTTGCTATTGATAGTGACACCAACACCAATTGCTCTTCAATGAAGACCAATGTATCGAGCAAAGTCACTATCAATTGTAGCAATTTCCAGTACAATGCCCCAAACAGATCTTTTGCTCTTCCCAAAGGGTTCAACGAAAGTACTGTTCCGACACTGATTTAGTCAAAGCAATCCCAATTTACTTTATTTCGCTGTGCATTTTACCATTCTGTCGCTCCTGAGCTGCTGTTTTTACTACGTTAAATTGTCTCTCTTGGAATAAATTTTCTCCTTGAATAGCACAATAATCACATTCCTGCTCTCCAAGGACTACATTTGAATACTGAATCCAGGCATAAATGGTATTAATACAATCGACACGACAACATTTTCAGTCACTTAGACTTTGAATGCATAACACATAAAAGGTATATCAATATCGCCTCTAACTCTTTCCCAATTCTTCGTTTTTTTCTTTGTGAGTCAAAATGAAGGAGAAAAATTCTTGTAAGCTCAGATAGTATTACCTTCCTTTAGAAAATAATAATAATTTAATCTTTTAAGCCTTCAATGTACATTACATGAACTCCTAACAGGTGCCACATTTCAACCATCACTGATTGAGAACTTGTAAGTCAATGAAATGGAGAGAGTTTCAATGGTCCTTGAAAAGTTTTCTTTAGCCCGTTGAGGACGAGTAAAGAGTATACTCAGACAGGTGTGTATGGGAAATGCGTGTTGTTGCAAAATCAGTCCATCCCTAACGACTTAGGGTGCGTTCGAGCGCTCTAAAGCGAACCAAAGCGAACTGAACTAAAGCGTACCGTACCGTACTGTGCCAGTTTGGGAGCGTTCGAAAGCTCTGTGGAGAAAGCGTACCTCTCGAGTTATTTTTAGAAAAGGTCACGCTTGTTTGTAGCGAGAAGGTCATTCACCTTGCGCTTGACCTTCTTACAGCTGCCCCGAACAAAGAGAATGATGTTTTTGCATTGTGACGTATGCACATGATAACGCGCATGCTTTACAACGAACTTATGGTACGCTTTGGTACGCTTTTGGAGCACATCGGGAAGTGATCCACTTTTGGCTCGGTACAGTACGGTACGGTACACTTTAGGAGCGTTCGAACGCTCCTCTAGCGCGGTACGGTACGGTACAGTTCACTTTAGGAGAGCGCTCGAACGCGCCCTTAAACTAAAAAAATACTGAATATTGTATGGTGTTATGTGTTCTCATTAAAACAGTAATATTAGTCGCAACTGCACAACGCAAATCTGGGGGGTGTTTCATCACGTTAGTCAGTGCTGACAAGTTGTCAGTCTCTGACAATCACCATGGTAACAGTCAGTGACCAGAGCATCTCAGCCAATCAAAACCAAGGATTTTGCTGAAATTGTCAGTGACTGACAACTTGTCAGTGCTGACTAAATTGATGAAACACCCCCCTGAGAAGGTGAGGATGTCATTGTCTCACATGTATGATGAAAATTTATCAGCTACAAGGTATTACGTTGCTACTGGATCTTGTTTTACCAAGAACTTCATTACTAAAATTAGATACTTCTGCATCAATGTCTATCAATTCCTGTCTCAGCATTTGCTATCAAAGTTACTGCTGAACAATAACCATCCCTCAACAAACATAAACTGTATACGCCATATATTTCGAGAGTCTAAATTTTCGCAAACCGGGAGTTCCAGATGATTTCGCGAGTCGTTAAATTTGCGATCGTAGAGTCCTGTACTGAACGGAGAAATGTACATGTGTATGTAACATTCACATCGGGATTAGAGTCATATTTTTGCATGCCTTTGATTTTGCGAATAACACCAGACTCGCAAAATTTGTGAAAATAAAAACCTCACGAAATATTCGGCATATCCAGTATCCTAACAGGTGTGTTTGTCATGGAAGACATGCGCAACATAAGTCTTTCGTCCTATTTCACACATTAACAGGGATGTTTATGTCCACTGAAATCCTCTCTCCACCCTCCCCACCACAGACAATGTACAAATGTACATCCATGGAGCTTGTACATTTGTAGCTCCATGGTACACCAAAGCAACTAGAATCGGTCTATGGGTGGAAGAAAATAACAGGATTTTACTCCACAGGCTCATTCAATTTTGTGGTGACGAGTCTGAATTCAGGACTGCAGGCTAATATTTTTGTTTTCTTTCTTTTTTTCTTTCTTCCTTTCCATCTGGTTCATTTCCCTTCCATTCAAGTTTGCCAGGCCAGATTTCAGTTTGGCTCTGTGCCAGGTCGTTGGTTCAACGAAAGAGTTGTCCCATCATGTGGCAAGGGAACTTGGCATCGCAAATACAATAGTACTTTATGCGGTTGAAATGGATAAATATGTGCTCTCACGTTAATTGAATTTCACCTGTTTGTAGCAAAGGAGTGAGAGGGGAGAAAAAAAAAAGGTGCACTTATCGTGCAACTCACTCCTAGTACAGAATTAAGGTTTCCAAACAACTTCCATAGGCGTGGCAGTTGATACACTAAAAGCTGTTTTGATTATGTGGTTAGAAATGTGTTTCTGAAATGCCAAAAGAAAAGTGTGATTGCAAATGCATTTGAACCAAAATGGCATATTTGTAGAGTTGATAAATGCAAAGTCATTTTGAAATGCATCAGGTAGCTCTCGGACCAGCCTACACCAACCATGGCCAACTACAAAAGTGTACATTGTACACAGCTGCTCCACGGGTCAAACTGTGCAATGGAAGTGCACAGTGACAAGGTCTTCCAATGGACTGATGAAAGAGTTGATAAACATTACACCTCGAGAAACGAGATCTGAGCGACATTTGCAAACACCTTTTGATAGTGGGTGTTAAATATTTATGCTTTTCAAACATGGAAAAGTGGATAAACACAGCAATAGACAACAGGTTCTCGGGAGAGGAGGGTGAAAAATGGTAATTTAAGTCAATGCCCATTTGAAGTGTGCAGTTATATGACATTGATATTTCTCCCTTAATCACAGCATTTTTGTTTTTTATTTACTAATGATGTTCTCGAAGTTTAAACATTCCTGTAATGATGTCAGACCCTTTGAATCAAAATATCACTTAAATGTACAGGTCAAGGTTCATAGTTATGTTGGTAAACTAGATGAGTAATCTTCTTCCATCACTCCCCTCATTTTATATGCACTTCTCTCATGCTGTGTTTTAAGACCATATGCCTAACGTGCACTAGATTAAACCTCACTGCTATAAATTACTCCGACAGTCAGAGTGGAGAAGTTTTTTGTTTTTTTTCCACACATGCTTTCCTAATTACTTTCATAGTTCATATTTGCACTGGAAGTATATCAACATTCAAAGATAAAGAGTGATTACAGTATTATCATATATGCCAATGTGATACTTGCTCAACATACATGCACTATTGTATCAGCCGTTTTCATACTCCCTCAACTCATTATTCCTCATCAATGTTCACATTTTACATTTGTACAGGAATGTGCTCTGAAAAAGATGATGAAAACAAAAAAGCATTTTTCATGTCGATAGATTTATTTCAAATGAGAAATTAAATTAGGTAACGAGTGTGGAGAAAGATTTGAGGGAAAATAAGAAAGAGACAGAGAGAGAGAGGGGGAGAGATGGAGGCAAAAAGAGGATTATATAGATGGAGACACAGATGTACATTTGTATGTACATGAATGTAGATAGATAGATAGATAGATAGATAGATAGATAGATAGATAGGTAGATAGATAGATAGATAGATAGGTAGGTAGATAGATAGATAGATAGATAGGTAGATAGATAGTTAGATAGATAGATAGTTAGGTAGATAGATAGACTGCTAGGGAAAGAGAAACTGAGCAAAGTTTGTGTAACATTGCCCTAATGAAGTAAGCCTTTGGCTGTGTGGGTACTTCTTTCCTCTATTTGTCTTTTTTTTTTTTTTGATATGCCACCATAATACTCAACAATCCTCCATGCCCCAATAATTCCAGACCATGGCTTTGTCCAAGGAGGAAATGAAAGCTATGAGTAGGGGTGAAGGGAGGAAAAAAAAAAGTCTTGTCAGATATCACAACTGTGTGACACAAAGACTATAAAACAAGTGTCATGTACAAGGCAGCTTGCCTATTGCTCAACATGAGGTGAAGTTCAGTCTGGGCAAAGGTGAGCAGACCCCCTGGTTTCCTGCAGGCTAAACTCTCCCATTATATAAGAACATTCTGTGACAATGAATAGACTACCAGAACTTCAGGTTTTTTGTTGTTGTTGTTGTTGTTGTTGTTGTTGTTGTTGTTGTTGTTGTTGTTGTTGACAATATAATGACGTCGGATTTGCACTATCAAATCGTCAAATGGTAGCAGAAGGCTGTTTTGACACTGAAGTAATACAGCCTACAATGTTTGGCAAAATTTCCATTTATACATGTAGTTTAATTCTTGACTCTCTCACACTTCACAACCTAAAAAAAAAAAAAAAAAAAGTTTTCTGGCTTCTTATTCCTTTTTTTTCTTCTTAAACCAGAAAATGGTACACCAGAAATACATTGTAAAACCAGAAATATTCCCATGCATTTCAATTTCATGAATTTTTCAAGAGCCAAGATTAGCAAAATTAAAATGCATGCAAAAGTTCTTGTCTACATTTTATGAATTGAATGCCAATAGCAATTTGAAGAAAATGTCATGTTGCAAAAATATCTTGCTTTACAGCATATGTACTTGTTTTAATGCAAAGTGTGATTATGCCAATGCAAATGGGCCTCGTATCTATGCTGTCTCTAGAAAAGTATGCTTGATTGAACCAACTCTCACTACATTTGTTTTAAAACATCTCATTTTTAATACCCAAGCACTGTAACATTACATCAGCTACAAATGTGTATCTCTGAAATACCCTAGCCATCTCTCGTTTGTAAATATTTTCATTTGTTAAAGGGTGTGTACAGTTCTGGTCGAGGTGAAGATTTAGCTTTTAACGTTTTGTGAGATATTCAGAAACCACTCTATGAGATGTCAAAGAGCATGCGGTTCTAGGGGTATCAAAAGTTTATTTGATGAAAATCGGTTTTGAAATGGCCGAGATATCCAAAAACAAGGTAAAACAAAGAGATACTAATAAAGTTGGGGCATGTCGCCTTTTATTATTAGCACTTTTTTGGATATCTCAGCCATTTTAAAAATGACCAATTTTCATCAAATAAATGTTGAATCCTTCTTAAAATCACATGCTCTTTCATATTTCATAAGAGGCTTTTCATTATCTCACTTAGGAATATTCAAAACATGAATCCCTACCTCAACCAGTACTGTACGGTCCCTTTAAGTTCTGTCTGTTGTCATAAGTTTTGGATAGAAAGCAACTGACAAACAGATTCATCCCAATGCATGTCAACTACTACCATCTATTTTCAACAACGATGCTCTAAAAAAATAGTGAAAATGGCAGCACAGCTCTGACATCGTGCCCAGCATTTTTCAAACTTTATTAAACAGGATTTTTCAACTCCACTGTGACAATGTGTTTTTCAGTGTCCATGCTCAAAACACCTTTCACCATGGATTATTTTTTTTTTTCTACATGTGAATATCTCTTTGGCCCGACCGATGCTTTCAAACATTATGCAGTACCCTGGCAAACAATAATGGGGGGGGGGGGGGGGGGGTGGACAGTGAGCCTCATGCTCACCTGAGCATTACTGTCTTACTGTAAACAACCACGGCAGTACACAGATATTATTGTAAATAGCAGACAAGTGGGGTACCAAGCTGAATTCAGTGAACTGAGCTGGAACAGCTATGGTACCATTCATATATAAAATAATTTACTCTTGTCATATCCAATACATCTCTCAAGAAAAATATTCCATTGTTCTCAAAAATCTGTAACTGATAACTCTGTACATAACAACCACAGGATGTACATGCAAAAAAAAAAAAAAAAAAAAAAAAAGTATCATCAAATTTTAAAACAAAGGTCAGTAAAGCTGAATTTGTGTTGAATACAGATGACAATATTTTGGCATGTTGTCAAATTGGCAAATTATCAGACTACCTACAAATTTCTTCAAAATACAACAACTGCAAAGTAAATGAAATATGAGATAAAGTGCACCACACACTTAGCTCTGGCTGCCATTCTATTGTGTTGCCAAAAAATTCTAAAAACGAGTTAGTTATGGACCCTTTGGGCTTTGCCCCCTGCCAAGGTTAAGTAGGGCTAGCATGAACCCAAATACTCTCTTTCCTATGTGGAAGATTCTTTCCAGATTTTAACCAAGATGAATAACATCTGCATTTTTTTCTGAATGAAGATGAAAATATGAAAATATATATGCCATGATGATCAGCAGTGTGCAACTGAAATCTAAAGCATGTGAACTTTTCTTTTTTCTTTTAAAAATAAAGAAGGAAAACTAATATTTGCAATCCAGTCATTTACATTTTTTTTTTACTAGAGGACATACAAGTTTATGTCGCTTGTCACTTTTACACAAAACACTTACACAATGTATATATTCATGCAAACCTGAACTTACGTTAGAAGAGATTTCAAGTTGTATACTTGCTTTTGGATTACACATGTAGTACTATGAATGTGGACAGAACACTTACTTTTCTGAAGAGTCCCTCAGCTTTCTTGATGTCAAACCTTTTGGCTGATGACAGAAAATAATAAAGAAAGAGGAAACATTCGCTCATTATAAAGATTAATGCACCATACAGTATAATAAACAAAATATCATCATTACTAGGGCACTACAGCAAATTGGAAGAAAGTTCTGACTGTCACAATGATGTTGGATAATGTTAAAGGTACCTGAAGATATGCAAACAGGATGAAAAATTTAATCATGGTATAAATTCAGCTAAAACGAATACAAGTTACAAAGAACAAATCTTTTATCATTTTCAGATTTTTTATCAATCTTTCAAGGGGAGACAGTTGCTTGATCGTTCATAATTATAAACTTTTTTATCACTCTTCATGAAGTCACTGTCTACAAAATAGGTGAAAGACCATGTGACCTAAGAAAAAGGCAGGAGTTTACGAATTCAAAATAAAAGGAACATATAATTCATTAAATATTTTTTTTTATATTATAAAATCTATGATATCAAGGAACATTACTCAACGATTTAAACAGCCCAAACACTCTTTTAAGTCTATTGTACATTGCTTAATTACTCATATGAAACAGTTTTCATATGACATATTCTTGCTTTGTACACTCATGTATTTCTATACCTTAATAGTTTTTGTAATTCTTTTAAATATTGTTCAATAAATAATGACATAAAGAATACAAAATAGTTAATCTTCTAGGAAAACATACCTCTGAGAAACCTGCGTAACCAAAAGTCATCGTGGTATGGCTGTATGACATCCGACACTCGCTCCTTAAACTGTCAAACAGAGACATGTGACATAAAAATTAGGCAAATTTAGTGCTTTTCAACCTGTCAATTTCAATTGTCCAGCAATGAAATTTAAAAAAAAGTCCTGACTTTATTCAGCTTTTCTAAATATTATTGGCAGAATTTAAGTGTCAGCACACAACTCAACACTTGGCTCAACTATCATATTCTGCTATCAATTTCGCATACAAATATTTAATCACTGACTATTATCCCTACTGCCAATTTGAACGGGTGTCATTGTATCACCTTAAACAAGTTTACCAAGCAAAGCTTGTTATCTCTACTTGTTTGCTCCTGGGAAACAATTTACTGCCAGGTTTTACCTCTTCAGAAAAGATAGTATAGCACTGTGGGTTGAATAAAATTGAATTTATATGATCCTGCTGTTGTCACTACACAATTAATTTCATTTCGACCTTGACATAAACATGATCGAGATGTTAAGAATTGTGTGTTAAAAGAGGAAGGGTGGGACCATGATATAAAGGCTACCCGCACGTATACATTCAAAAACAAACACGTAAAGGAACAAAAAAAGTGGATTCTAAATGTGCGACGTTCAGGCTGAACAGACCTGTTTCATAAGCAGCATTAAAGGGGTGATATAGTTTTGGTTGAGATTGGGGGATTCAGATGTCAACTTTTTGCAAGATAATTAGAAACCACTTATGAAATGTGATAAAACATACAATTCTAAGGGGAATTCAAATTTCATTTGATAGAAATTGGAGTGAAAAGTAAAACAAAATGGTCCTACTAAACGGTGGGTCCCACCTTTCATTAACCTCTTTGTTTTTTGGATAAAATTATCTCAGGAGGATATTTTTAGTTGGCATGAATCTTTCGCAAACAACCAAGATTCATGACAGTAAAACACACACACACACAAATGTTTGTCTACACAATGCACTGAATGCCAGTGCACTGTTGCATCACACCATCTTGAATGCCAATTTGCGAAAGTTTCATGCCAAAAAAAAGGACGTCAGCTCAAATGTGCTTAAATTTCATATCATGAACCTTTCTGGTTGTAGCTCAGACACAATCAAACATGCAAACATGAAATACTATGGTATCATTGTCACCTCACGCGTGTCCAATCCACACGCAAACCAATGAATGGGCATACATAATGAGAGTTGTCATTTGAATAGAACTACATGTATCACTGAGCACTATCATCATAGATCCATTATTGTGCATCCATTGGACATGGATGTTCGAGACAAACGACATTTCATATGCAGAATTCTGATTCAGTATCCGCTTCAGGGTCAAACTGGAACTTAACATAAATACTGATTACTTTATGACGTAATAACTTCCAGGAAAGGACATTCTGATTAGATTTTTTCATTAATTGGGTTGGAGGTATGTACATCAAAACCCAGCCGAGTTTGTACACTACACCCATAGAGATGAATGATGGTATATGGATATCATGCAATTTCTAAGATTTACTGTAAAAGTGGATATTTTCGCGCGACTAATTTTTCGCGCTTGGCCGGGTAAGAAGAGTTTTCGCGTGTTGTTAATTCCGCAGAATCAAGACATCGCGCACAAGGACATATGGCAAGCAAAAATATTCGCGTGCTTTTATTTTCGCGCTAGTTTCTGGTTGCGCGAAATGCGTGAAAATTTCAACACCGCGAAAATTTCAACTTTTATAGTAATGTAAAACCAGACATTTAAAGAGGCGTGAAATTTCTGGGCATTGAAGCTGACAGTCTTTTCCACACATGAGACTTTCATGAATCACTGACCATTACAAAATTACAAGAGTAGCATATGTACCGGTACTCGTCTGTGAAAACAAAGTAACTTTCGCATGCATTTTACTTTCGCGAATTGCGGCTCCTTGCAAAATGATGTGTGAAAGCTTTGTGCATCCAAAGGTTTCCTGTTTTGCAGTAACCCTCACAGGACCCTTAGTTCAATATTTCAATGCTACTGCACACACAAAACTCTCTTTGCAAGATACTGTAAAGCAAGATTTTTTCGCGGCAAGAAATTTTTGCAAATTTGACCTGATGGCTGCTTTTCCGCCCATGCAATTTTGTGAATTGCCGAGCACTGTAATTCAAAAGATACAGTGAAAACAAGAACTTTCTCATGCGTTTTAATTTTGCAAATCGTGGCTCTCGCAAAATTTGTGAAATTGAAATACATGCAAACACTTTTGGTACTACAGTAGTGTAGAAAATTTGCTTGAATGTGAAAAAAGTAAAAAAAAATATCCTTGACATGTGGGATGACTTGTCGAAGACTATCTAGCAATATATCACTTGCGTAAATATTCTAAAGAGAATGGAAAATGCCACTAAACACAAAACAACAACAAACAACAACAACAACTTGCGTAAATACTCAATTCTGAGTGATACACACCATTAAAACCAAAACAACAAATTATTTCCTTGTCAACAAGGACAAGACTAGGAGAACAAACATCCATACACACACACACACACACACACACACACACACAAATACAGACAAATATGAAACAGAAGTATTAAAGACCCATTTGCCCTTACAAATGAACTTTGGCAATGGTATTGCACCTGAATGCAATGCAGGGCACTCTGATAACCTCAGGCAGTTTTTGTCTGCTTCGACAACAACAGGAATAAAAGAAATCTAACAGAATGGACTGCATTCACATGGAAGACAAAATTTCACAAGGCATAGTATTCAATACCATGATGTGTTGGTGTGTTGTAGAGATGGGGGAGGGGCAGAGAAAAGGTCAATATATTTCTGGGGCAATTATATTCACCAAGTGAGCAGCTCGGTTCGGTCAAAGCCTCGCACTACTTCCAAACTTTAACCCGTTGAAGACGGACTGATTTTGCTACAACACGCATTTCCCATAGGCACCTGCCCTGGTATACTCAGGACTAGTCTTCAATGGGTTAATATGTGTGCTCAACCATGGAAATATCAACATTGCTCAAAAAAAAAAAAGTAGAAGAAAATAACTACATTCACATGCACAAAATAGCAGGATGACAATCACGCTCCAAATCTCAAGATTTTTTGCAAGCATTCACATGGACAGAAAAGCCCATTAATTGTCAATCAATAAATCAATTATCTATTGTTCTTGCACCTCAAAGTAGCATGGTGCACACACTTACCTAATATTTTTTTAACACAATTTGTCATTTGCTAGAACGTATGAATTTCTAGCTGCGGTAAAGACAAGCTTAAAGGGAACCATTGGGCAAAGACTTTGTTTTTGCTAAATTGTCAGATACACCATTCATAAAACACGCTTTTAAATCACAATTATTTCATCTGATATACACTTTGTATTCCTAGCTTTATTAGATACATAGATCATACAATTTATCCAATGATTTTAAAGCAATGAACATGTAACATACATTGTTAAAGTGCACAAAATAGACAAAAGCTGCCCCAAAAAAAAGTTATGCACTGGATAGACACCACTGTAAACAACATTGATAATACTTAAAGGTTCTCTTCAGAGAAATCATAACCAATTGATATTTCATTGACATATTTTGTGTTGTAAAATCAGACAAAATAAGTCTTTCTTCGTCCAACAGGTTCTTTTAAGTCAAATGATAAAAGCTTGACTTAAGAAAAAGAATTAAATGAACATGAAAAATATAATGCATAATCTATTTACATCCCCGTCATAGGTATGGGATGAATTGAAACATCCTAATTCCCTCTCCTCCCCTTCACCACTCTCTTCCCACTATTTTCCTCCCCTCTCTCTTCCAATTCTTTTCTTCCTCTCTCCCCCTATCCTTTGCTCTCCTTCGATACTTTTCGTCCACTTTCCTACAATCTTTTTTTTCCTCCCTTCTCTTTCTACCCTACTCCTCCCCTCTCTCCTCTACCCTCCTCCTCCACTGCCCTCCTATCCTTCACTCTCATCATATCTTCCTCCATTCTTTTTCCATCCTCTTCTTTCCCTCTCCTCCCATCCTTTACTCTCCTCTTGTATCTTCCTTTGAACATTCTTTCCCATCCTCCTCTTTCCCTCTCCTCCATCCTTTCTCCTCCAATCTGCTCCCATCCTTTTTCTCCCCTCTCTTCCATTTTCTTCCATCTTCTTCATTCCTTCTCTTCCCTTCCACATCCTTCACATCATTTGTCTCCATTTTCCTCCCATCCTACTCCTTCACTCTCCTTTTCTTCTCCCCAGCATCCTTCCTATTTTCTGTCTCGCTTCTGTCTTTCCATCCTGCTGACTGCAATCTCTTAGCTTCCGTTCTCTTCTCTTCATCATTTTCGTCCTCCACTCTCCCACCCTTAGCCATTCCTTATCATCCCAAGTTCCTCATCTCGATACACACAAGAACATAATAAAAAGAAAATACACAAGTCATAATCACACAGAAAACACACACATTAATTTGCTTTACAGAAGAAACAGAAAAAAAATGCAGATATTTTTGTCCTCTTCTTTCATATTCTCTTCATTCTATTCATTCACAAACATGGCACTAAAAGGTATCAACTTCATTTCACATGAAAATTCATATCTTTAATTAACCCATAGGACGAGTCCCTTTAGTATACTCGGGCCAGTGTCTATTAAAAGGGAAATGCAGGTTGTAGCAAAATCAGTTCACTGACAACGGATTAAAGGAGACCTCCATATGATATTTTGAACAAAAATTGGTCATACTTGGCAGAACAGAGTTCCAAAATTCATAGTGATAGGGATGAGCAATAAGAATGTTGGCAAGATTTATAAAACAAATCACAGTGAACAAGGACGATGACATAGCAGCTTAACATTGATGAGAATGCTTGAATGGGTGCCCAAGCAAGAGAACAAAAGAAGAAAGCATGCATAAATTCTACACCTATAGGTGAATTTGTTAAGCAAGTGGAACTGTAAGAGAACTATAATTGTTACATTACTGGAATGTTTAAAGGGACTGTACAGTACTGGTTGAGGTGGGGATTCATCTTTTGAACATTCCTAAGTGAGATAATGAGAAACCTCTTGTGAAATATGAAAGAGCATGTAATTTTAAGAAGGATTTAACGTTTATTTGATGAAAATTGGTTTTCGAATGGCTGAGATATCCAAAAAAGTGATAATAATAAAAGGCGACAGGCCACGCCTTTTATTAGGATCTCTTTGTTTCACCTTGACTTGTTTTTGGATATCTCAGCCATTTCAAAACCGATTTTCTTCAAATAAACTTTTGATACCCCTTAGAATTGCATGCTCTTTGACATCTCATAGAGTGGTTTCTGAATATCTCGCAAAACGTTAATTTAAGCTAAATCCTCACCTCGACCAGAACTGTGCACACCCTTTAAAGGGACTGTACAGTACTGGTTGAGGTGGGGATTCATGTTTTGAACATTCCTAAGTGAGATAATGAGAAACCTCTTATGAAATATGAAAGAGCATGTAATTTTACGAAGGATTCAACATTTATTTGATGAAAAGTGGTTTTCAAATGGCCCACATATCCAAAAAAGTGATAATAATAAAAGGCGACAGGCCACGCCTTTTATTACAAATATGTAGGATCTCTTTGTTTCACCTTGTTTTTGGATATCTCAGCCATTTCAAAACCGATTTTCATCAAATACTTTTGATACCGCTTAGAATTGCATGCTCTTTGACATCTCATAGAGTGGTTTCTGAATATCTAGCAAAATGTTAAAAGCTAAATCCTCACCTCAACCAGAACTGTACACACCCTTTAAGCCTCATATATGTCATCATCCTTGTTCAGTATATGTTTTGGGTTTTACAGAGTACAGCTGAACAATTTGTATTGGTTATCCTGCTCAAGGACCATACTAAATTCCACAGATCTGTACATGAAACAATTGATTAATGCACACACAGTTCTGTACATGTATTACCAAATCTGAAATTATATAAGTATTCTGGAAGCCCCTTTGATGTGAAACCATGAGGTAAGTATAGTATAAATGTAGTACAGAGAGGAGCTCTTTGTGATCCATGCTTTACAGTGTGGCATAATTGGGGGGGGGGGGATTTCTTTTGTTTAATGCAAGAATGGCCAAGAAAGGGATTAGGTACTGAAATGCCAGGAATGCCACAAAGTCTCTCCTTTTTCCACTAGTTAAATTTTCGGTCACAGATCTGCAACTCTTTTGAATAGCAAACATTATTTGATTTTACAGTCCAGTATCCACAGTATTATGTCTGCATAAAATCGCTCCCTTGCACCACACTGAACATTTCACAATATCATGTACTGTAGTACATCTCTTCAACCTTTTTTTCTTGCATGTTCATACAAAACCAGGGGCGGATCCAGGAATTTCATAAAATGGAGGCACCTTTATAAAATTAATGAGGGGCACAAGTGCCCCCTCCCCATTTTTTTTGTTTTTATTTCTTTTGTATTAACACAAAATAAAGAAGGGAGCACACCTGATGCACCCCCCCTTCCCCCCCCCCCCCCCCCCCCCCCCGATCAGCCACTGCACAACAGACTTTTCTGAAAATCTGTTTAGAAATAAATGCAAGGGACCTTGGTGGCTATAGGTCTACATTGCATTAATTTCCCTCAATTTGCTCAACAAGATCACAGAATAAAATGTTACCAGACACATTCACATCTAGCCTCACATTTACTTGTACTCTGTCCTACACTTCATTGCAACATTATGCCCTTACAAAATGGCACAAAGGGTCAAAGGTCACATGTTCTTCTTCCAATCATTTCAATCCATGATTTTCCATTTCAAGAAAAGCAGCCTTCAAATCTGCAGACATCTGAAATTTTGCATCAGTGCAAAGAAAATGATTTTGTAGACTTGCTACTTTCAAAAAATAAAAATCTAAACATTTTTTGCAGTTATTTCAAATCTGAAATAATTTCCTTATTCAACCCTTCAATCCATTTACAGTGTATCTTCCATTGATATCAAATGATGGGGTTCTTCTCAATCAAATAACAAGTACCCTGGTAAGTATGTCAATATCATTTGCAGCACATATCTCACATTGCTTAATGTTTAAACATCACTCCATGTTCAAGTTGAATGAATCAAGAATTCACAAAACAGAGAGGCTTGATCAAAATCACACACATACATAAAGGTTTCCTATGAAGCAGTGATTTTTGTTGCAATCACCCAAAAATGCAAGGTGATGACAACAGCAGACTGTATGTTACAAGCCCCAACCCCCCCCCCCCAACAGTCGTACTCACAAATGTTGCTCTGATTCTTCTCTTTCATTTACAAACAATGAATATTTAATAACCAGCATTTTCACATCAAATTAAATGTCAATGATGATTTATCTGGATGAGTGTTCATGGCTAAATTGTCAACCAAAATCACGATTTTAGAACACCCTTTAGATACAAACTGGTGACTTAGCAGTTGGGATTTTTTTTAACCTGAAAGCCATACACTTACATACGGTAATTTGATTATATATGGTATGCAGTTGTGAGCATTCTCAATACTTAGCTCAACTGTGAAGGCCAGTGACCGTTAAGTATATTCGTCACCTTCATGTTTATTTTGATTAATAGCTCTCTAGATTTCAATCTATTCAATTTTACTGTTTGTTAAACTTTCACATCAAGAAAATAAATAAAAATAAAGTTTCTCTGTACATATAAAGATGTCAGGAGTTGTGTGTGAGAGATTGCAAAATCAATGACAACGCAACGTGCAGTCTCAAACAAGATTTTATCAAGTCTGTCGGTCAATAATCAAGAGGTACAGATTTTAACAACTAATCAACAAGAAGGTTTAAGCAAATGTTGATCGTAATTACTCTGACTAGTAATCAATTCCATTCGAAAAAAGTCTTCAGCACTCATGCACACAAACAGGGAAGGGTTAAAAAAAGTTTCAAAGCTGAGCTGAGTCTGCACTGTGTGGTAAATTTACACTGTAATGTTACTGGCATAGCCTAGTGAATGCAGACTATGTCTATTACAGTAATCAAATTTTAGGAATCCAACTTTACTCGTTAAATAGTATCGCCTTGAGTATCTTATGATCTATGCCAGACGAACGACTGCTGCAAAACCCATGACCATACCTTCAAAAATTGCTCATATTGCTTTGATGTAATTCCAAGCTGTTCCGCTGAAACTGTTGGTGAACTCATGATCGTATGTGCCTCTTATACTTCTGAGTGGGGAAGTCGGGCGTTGAGTGTGGGGGCTAGCTTGAGCAGAAAGAATACTGCACTGGCACAGCACAGTGCACAAAACACGGCACGGTGTCTGCAGTGATGTAATCGCGAAGGACTCACTGAGCACCTCTACCCCTGCACGTTACGTCCGTACCTGGGCGTGGGAACAACAGTGATGTGAGTTTTCCTTGCAATAGAGGCACTCAGGCTCAGCCTTTTACTTAGGTTCCAGTCTCCTCGGTCCTCGGCACTAACTGATTACACACGTCTATTGATTAACTCCGTACCATAAGATCCATAGACAGTTTCCGAACCTCGGTAATCGGGTTGAATGCCAGCGGTTGTGAGAGCAATTGTCCTTGTGCATGTGGAGGAATACACAACGAGAGAGAGGGAGCGGGCTGATCCTGTCCGAAAAATGATGTGTACGTACCGACCGTAGCAGAGGACGTCGAGACCTGCGTGTTCTATTCTCTATCGCAGCTAGCCCACCGCAGATCATCGAAGCGTGAGACGTATTTACAACTAATTGTCTCAATGTAGTCGTTTTGTTGCTTTCTTCAAAATCCATCCCGCACCATAGCGTGCGTAATCGCCATTTTCCCGGGAAAAAATACTTGTAAGTTCCTGCGAAACCACTAACGTTAAGTCCATCGTGTTGACAATCGAATACAGTAAGGGAGAGAGTGAAGGCAAGAAGGTACCGAAGTGCAGTGTACACTAATGATATGAGTAGCAATGTGAACGGAACTAGTTACAGGTCATTTGTGGGAATGAATGGGAATCGCGACTGGTTGTGTCTCAAGTCATAACGTCCGAGGACGACTCCTAATCCTTGTGATATTGTCACTCTTGTCTCTCTACTTCGTTAAGAAACTAGACACTAACTTTCTGATGCCATAGTGACGTCGCTCTCTAACATTTAGTGGATGCTACGTACATTGTACCATTATTTTCGCGCCGCGATTCACAGCAGTGCAGTTGTGGACATTGACAGTGACACTTGGTATGCACGATGTCGATGGCCATGGCTAACTGCAGTCACGAGCTTGTATTGTCGGCAAAACACCGGGATCTGCTACTCAAGGTGAAATAGTTTTCTGTCACGAAGTATCTCAATCTTGACAAAATAATAGCGAGTGACGAAGTCAGAAATATGTAATATTTATGTACTGATTCTTGTCAATCTCAACACTACGTCATCAGTATCATACAGACCGATCTTTCGGTCAACATCAGCATCAGGACATGGGCCTAACCGTTACATGTTTTACTTGGCTAAATTATAATTATCATAATTATCATGCCTTCTAAATGGCCGGCGCCGCGCCACATTTTTAAAAGGGGAGGGGGGGCTCAGTTTTCTGCCACCCACTTCCGCTTTCATCAGCAAACAAGCAAAAAAAATCTGGTGCAATTTATTCTGATTGTTATCTCGTTTATCCTAACGTAACACCATTTTCTCCTTTGAATGGCATAATCTTTGTTAGACAGAAAGATCCGTCTGTCCGGAGGAGTCTTTTATTTTTCTGACATTATCACTCTCCTCCGTGAAGCCCGTGAAGCCAGACGCAGTCTCCGCGAAACATATCCCCAATGACCAGATATAGACCGATCTTTCGGTCAAAATCTTTGTTACTTTTAGACAATAAAATGAGATGGAGAAACAAAGACTGCAATGGGTTAAGCAAGCCATTCGAAACTGAATGTGTAGCAATTTACAGATGGAGGCATGTGTTTACATTACCTGCATGGCTCAGTTTATACCATAAATTGTAGACATGATCATATTCGGGCAATTGTATTCTGGAATACCAATGCTCTTTAATTTTTCCGGGATCGTGTCATGTTTCTTGTGCTTTGTGTGTCCAAATGTAGACATATTTCAGTCTAACCTGTACCAGGATAACATCCTTTTTGTATACTCTCAAATCAGTACATATGTTTTCATTTCTTTTCCATATGTGACAAATTCTAATACATTCCTCGGATGTGCCTACCCCCCCCCCCCCCCTTCCAAATTAATATTCATGGATTTTAGTACTTTGTCTTGATTTCCCTCTCTTAATTACCCAACATTATTCAGGCATATGTTATACGTGTAGTTATATTTTTAAACAAATATATGTCTTTTGACTCTTTAAGTTTCGAGAAAGACTCCAGGACGTCCTCCAACCTGAGCACAATGACTACTGGCTCCTCAGATTTCTTCGAGGTAATATTACCATTTGTCAATTTTCTCTTGGTTTCAATTTATCTGTGTGTTTGTATGTGTGTGCGTGTGCTCACGCACTTGCCAATGGTGGAAAACGAGTACATACACAAGAACTTAACATTTAAACCGAGGACACCCAGCGAACCAAAGACATCCTCGGTTCACAGACCATTCCAGACGGTCTGCTTTTGCATTGAGGGGTACATGTTGTAGGTCCTCAATTAACATTACTGTAATAAGTCCTCGGTTGTATGGTAATATACGAATGAGTCCTTGCTTGACCAGATTTCTACTTACACACAGGTCCTCGGTTATATGGTAAAATTCTTGTTGGTAAAATATGTCCTCGATTTCCACCATAGACGCGTATGTGTGCGTGTGCGCGCGTGTGTGTGTATGTGTTTCATGGGAAATTTCTGCATGCAGTAAACACAGGCCAGCAGTAACATTTGTCAAAATGTACATGTTGGTGGCCTCATGGTAACTGGTAAGGAGCACAGAAAGAAGTACCTAGTTACCTCTATTTCTTTTTTCTTCTTCTTTTTCATTCTTTTATGCTACCCTTGAGCATTTTGTAGTTTTGCAAAGAGGTTTGCAATTAACCCCTTCTTTACTGGAACCTGGTAATACATTATATAGTAACAAGGTCTACCATGTTCCCAAAAATGTAAACAAAACTGTCTGCATTCCTGGCCTAAATTCATGTAAATTTGTGTTATGCTGCCCAGAAAAATGGCTTTGATAAAACAATTAGAGTTTTCTCTACCAATATCTGCTCTCTTCCTATTTGAAAACTGTATGTACATGTATCATTGCCTGATTTACCTTTTTCTAATGAAACGAAGATGTACATATACATATTCAAAGCGATCAAGGCTTACATGTAGCTCAGTAGAGTCTGATTTTCGCTGACCCCATTCAGGTGCCTCTTTCGTGCATAAAAAAAAAAGAGGTTGTGAGCCCATCAGAGCACGCTCTTTTCATACCTTGCACCCAATTGATATTTTCATTGTTCGATGGCACAGGTATTTAGTTGACCATGGAAAGGGGATGCATGTACAATGTCCGCCTACCTCTTGTGTGCTTTCGCACAGGTGGATTACCAGCCTGTCCACTTGCAAAAAGAATCTCATTTGGGGGCATTGATGGATCTCAGAGAATTGCAGAAGGAATGGGTTAATATATATGTCACACTAAGTGCAGTCACTCTGAAAGGAGCCAGGAAAAGAAAAGGCTGTCAATTATGAATGTTTCAGTTGTTGCTGCAGTGAGTGGAGTTGTGGCTCTACATGGTGATGATTGCTTACATTAGTATAACATGGGCATCCTATCTACAGAGTCAAGTGTATGTGAATTTGTCTCAATTTTCAGTTTCTTTTTCCCTCTCTATCTATCTATCTATCTATCTATCTGTCTATCTATCTCTCAGCAAGGAACTTCAACTTAAAGAAGTCAGAGAGCATGTTTAGGAAGGTAAGTGGGCTCATGAGCTTTAAAATTGTGCCTTTGTGTTAAAGTTACACAACTAGAACTCATCAGTTTGATTTTTGCATGTCTTTCTTTTTTATGTTGACTTATAAATCCATTTTTCTGCTTATATATATGCCAGTGAACCAGGTTAATTTGATATGCAGACTTTTTTCCTGTTACTTGAAAATAGGCACCGTTTCGATATGCCTGGGGGAAAAAAAAATAGTCTACCAGTGTAGATGTCGTCAATAAAACAAAATTGCCATTATCTGTCTGGAATATTATGAAGGATTTTTACGTAAAGTTGATGCAAGCACCAAAGTATTTGCTATGGCAGTGGATTTCTATGAGTTTTGTTGTTGGTTTTTAACATTTACTTTGAATGCAGTGAATAACCTTCAGTGATTTTGCTAAATACTGTCAAACAGATATACGTGTACTTTGCAACTGTCAAAGGGCAGTAAGTCAATACTGCATTGAAATAAACATTTTGTACTTTTTTTTTTTGGTAACACTTCAACCCTTCTTATTATCTTCACCAACATGTTTTGTCAGAATGTACAGTGGAGAGCAGAGAATAAAGTCACGTCAATAGAGCAAGACTTTGAAGAGCCAGAGGTAAGACCTGTATGTATGCACTGAGGTGGGGATGAGCATTATTTGGTACATACTGTATACACTCATATATTTCTCAAATCTAAATTTTCGTGAATTGGGAATTCCCGACGATTTCGCGAGCGGTTAAATTCGTGATCGTGGAGTCCTGTACTGAACGGGGAAATATATGTACACACATACGTCACATTCACATTGGGATCAGAGTCAATATTTTCATGTGCCTTTAATTTTGCGAATAGCACCTGACTCGCGAAATTCACAAAAATAAAAACCTCGCGAAATATTTGGTGTATACAGTATTTGGTACTACATATGTGACTGTGCATCACAAAACCCACAAAAAGTTGCATAATCCAAGTGTATGCGAGGACTCAAAATAGGTGATATGGGTCAACCCAGTCTATCTTTGGTTTTTCATATTTTCTGAAAGAGCAATTCTTCTGCTTAAATCTAAAATTTGGGATTATAAATCACATGGGAAATAATATTTTTTCAGTTTTCTAGGACATTTGTGTAGACTAGTGTGAAAAGGTATGTCTGACCTGAGAGACGCTTTTATATTTTTTCAAAACCTTTTACACACTCTTTGCTTTCAACTCTAATGATTTGTGAAAAGATAGTGTCACTGCATTGAAAGTTAGTAGAAGTGATGAATAGAATGTGCTGATAAAGTATGCACAATTTTGGCTTACATTGAGATAATCTCTTCAATGTGGTTGCTATGGAGTTTTACATCATGTTTTGTTTTGTATTGTTTTTTGTCCCATTTATTGCACAGAGCACAGTATGATGAGATTAAGCCTTTGAATAGTCCCTATAACCTTCAAAGCCTCTTTTCTCAGTAAACACTTTTTCAGTGTGTCCTTTCTTGTCATTATTTAGATAGGTTAGGGAAGCCTTCTTGTATTGAAACTTAGAGTCTGCTCTTTCAGAGTCTGCTTTAACTAAAATTCCCCGTCTGCTGACTTTTTGGTGGTTTCGTGATGCAGGGTTGTATATGTAGTATTATGCTGAAAGTGAAAAGATGGTATCTACCAGTAATGTAATGTGACTCGCATCTCATGTGATATAGCTATAGTCAAACTAAATAGGTTGGCAAACTTGAAGAGTTTGTTCTCTCTGTGGCATGCTGAGATGAGAATGTCTGGATGAGAGTCTCCGTATATGCTCTTCTCTTTTTTTTAACTCTCCCAAGATTGCAATAAGCATTAAATCAACTCCTTCCCCCCCCCCACCCCCTCCTCCTCGCCTTCCATATTTTGCATACTGATTCCCATAACTCTCCAGATTTCAAGATTCTCCCATGATTAGGACTTTGTACCATTCAAATCTTAACACAGGGTTAGATATCAACTTTACTCTGAAATCACCCTAACCCATTACAACTATATTAAGTGCAATCATTCCACACCCTTGATGATACATAGGCTTTAGCAATATATTCATGTTTTCATTATCATATTTTTTCTGCATGAGAGATTATTAGCAAAATGTTTGGTTATTAAATGTGAGTTCTAACATCATTGCTACTTCAGAGTCTCACCAGAATGACTGAAATACCTACTTGAAAGTATAACAAAGAAAGCAGAAAATGTTATGTATATGGGTTCCTTTTGTGTGTGTTTTGTGTGTGTTTTGTTTTGTTTTTGTTTTTTGGATGTGTAATGTTCAGACATCTTGTTAAGATGTGAATCGATTATGACCAGTGACTGCAGCTGCAATAATCATATCGAGCACTATTGTTATTTTTTTCACTGATCTACTTTCAGAGGCTTCTTTTTATGCAATGATTTCATATAAAAGAATAAAGCATGGACATATCTTCGTCATATGTGAGGGATGAGGCAGGATATTCCATGATACATTTTGATGAAATATTAACACTAAAATTGCAATGTATGTTTTACTGTGAGCTTGTAGTATACAATTTAATGCATTTAATGTGATGGTGGCTTTCACTCTTTGTATTCCTGATCTAGTAATAAGTGATAAGTATTCTTCATGGTATTGTTATATATGTACATATATGTGTTTATATACATAGAATGTTTATATATATATATATATATACACATACAATGTATATATTTATTTATTTATTCATTTATATTCATTCTATGTCTGCTCTCTACATTTCACATTTTGAACAAGAATTTCACAGATTATCAGATGTAGACCATTATATGATGCTCTCCTTGGCTTGTAAAATTGAATGTCAAAGTTAATCATAGGCACCGCCTGTTAAATCAATCTCATTTGTTATCGTAATTACAATGGAGAGATATATATGCAAAGAGCACACCCTTGCAAAGGATCTTTACTAGTAGGCTATATGCATATCATAGTGCATCTGGTAGATAGACCGTGAATTTTGCAGTTCATTGATTTGATTGAAATCGGGGGATCAAAGGCCAATTACATTAATCGATAGTCAGTGTACAGCGGAAGTTATTAAAGAATTTAAAAAAAAACACACCAAATAATCTACTCCCGTGAAGATAATAATTTTAATTCTGTTAAAAGGTATCATACAGTCTTTCTTATCAGATTTCATTTAAAGCTTATTTTTACATAAAGCTCAGGAAAATTATCAGAGAAATGGGAATGGAATTCCCTGTCTTTGTCATGAGAGAGCTTTTTCACTTTTATCAATTATGTTTGTAGGGGGCCCTTGGTAAACACAATTTGGAAGGCAGTTTTATAAATTTTACCTGAGTCTGCTATTTAGATTTAAAGGTCAATAATATGAATTCGTGGACTGTCATTCTGCCTAACATTAAATAATTGCTAGTATTGTGAACATATTGGTTTCCTAGTATCTGCATCATTTAACCATTTCATTCAGAAGAATACTAGTGTAAGTCTCTCTGAGGGTTCTAATCTTTGATAGCTTATGTTAATATTGTTTTGTTTTTTTAATAAATAACCGAATACTTTGGGCTGGCTTGTCAGAACTAAAAAGAAAAGATAATCCCTTTGGCATGATGATCCCATTTTGCTGTGATCCTCCATTGTATTGTGTATGCATTATACTCTATTGTAACTTTGTGTAATTCAGTCACCGACTGCAATACGATTGAAATAAAACCATTATTGAATTGATTTCAATTCAATTTAATTCAATTCAATTCAATTCAATTCAATTCAATTCAATTCAATTCAATTCAATTCAATTCAATTCAATTCAATTCAATTCAATTCAATTCAATTCAATTCAATTCAATTCAATTCAATTCAATTCAATTCAATGCAATTCAATTGAAAGTCACACTGGCTCTGACAGAATGTCTGTTGCATCTATCCAGGTGCTAAAGAAGTATGGAGTCGGAGGATATCTAGGCCCAGCCAAAGATGGCCGTCCTGCATTCCTGGATCCTACAGGAAATGTGGATTTCAAAGGTGAGTGTGAGCGATATTCATCACACATTGTGATGTCGTACCAGGCTCTATTTCTACTAGTCAGCAGTACACTGTTTGGCCCTATTTATGTGTGTAGGATGATCCTCTATGAATATATTTCATAGTCGGTGTAGCGTGAAGATTGAATTCAGTTTGGAATGCCAAACAGTGAATGAAATTACAATCAATATTGTGTTGGTTGTTGGTCAACCTTGAGGGAACGATAGTCATAATTCTTGCATTTGCACTTTTTGCATATATTGATGTTTGGATCATATCTCTTGGTCTGTAAGACTGCTGAGCTCCCATCATCTCATGGTAATGGTATACATTGGACTGGGCACTTTGCCAAGTATAGTTGGCAATCTTCCGGCCGTCTGCATTTAGAAGCAAAGAAAAAGAGAGGTGTAAAACTTTATCTCTATCTTTTTTTTTTTTTTTATGTTCTTCACTGCTCTTGGTTTTGTAATAACACAAAAAAATTTCCTCTGAATTTCTTATACTGTTCTTTTAGGTAGATACGTGTGTCAATTTCATTATGTCTGTAGTATATGAATGTGTACTAACCAGTTTATTGTTTCATTATGGCTAATAAGCTAAAGTGATATGTTTTAGTCTCTTTGGAGCCAAGTACAATTTTAGGGCATAGCAGTACAAACCTCTGTTATGTAAAATCCCTGGTGCCTTTGCTTTAGTGGTTGTGTTTGTTTGTTTGTTTGTTTGTTTTTAAGAAAATCATATCATTCTTGTCCCTGGTACAAGTTTGAAAAGATTACGATGACAATCAAACACATTTTCTGTGTGAAAGAACATATATTTTTTGGTAGAGGTAACCATACTCGGTACTTGTTGTCTTTTTTTGTAAACAAGACATTTTGACCACACCTTTCCTGGTGTATAGATGGGAAGAGACTCCAACTCTCCATGTTTGAGGCCATTTTGGCAAAACTTCCCGCTCTCCCACTTGAGGCCTAATTTCTCCCTTTCTAGCTTAGTGTGTTTACCATTTAAAATTTAGCTTTTTATTCATCCAAGTTTAGTTTTGTCATTTATGTTAAATAATGAGGCTAAGATAGCACCAGAGAGCATCTTTATCCATAGAACTGGACCCCAGCTGCAATGGCCATTGAGCTTCGAGCTTGTGATGTGCCCTACATACTCATAATATTGTGCCCATGTTCGCACAATCAGTCTCCAGATTGATGGGGGTCCAGGCAGGTGAATCTCTCAAGTTGATGAGATGCTTGGGGGTTGGAGTCTCTGAATGAGTAACTGGTAGGACGCTGAAAGCTATTGTGTTTGAATTTAGTAGCTCACTGTGGTAGCCTTAAGGCTGCGTTCACATAGAAGTATACTATTCGGGTATTCGGGGCTCATTTTCGAGGGCACGCGAATAACTTGAATCGAATGATAGGATTTCCTTACACCGGTTCACATAAGAGGGCACTATTCGAAAGTACCGAATAGTTGCGAATAGTACAGCATAGTGGGAATCGAGCTTGTTCGATTTTCTTGCAGCGTATACCATCTCTCATTTATGAAATAATGACAATTTTGGTCTGGATTTGCCCTTTAGCAAAAATAAGCATGTAGACTGACATTCTGATGCAGTTTAGAAATTGTTAATAAGATTTGCTGTAATGTAGGAGGAAGAAATCCTCACTGCATGGGATGGTGAGTTGCCGGTGCGGGTGATGGTGTACTGGGTGCCCGAATAGTGAATACCGAATACCGAATACCGAATACTTCCATGTGAACGCAGCCTTACAGAATGCTCCCATTGGAAATGGAGTGAGAGTACTGCATGCGATGGTTTGAGTAAAATTACCAGGATAGCGTGATGTTGGAAAGTGCTTTGAGTGCCACGATGCAGTGGAAAAGTGATGGAAGAAGAAAACCTGCTATTATCATCATTCTTTAAGACTCTGTCCTTGCTACTTTGCAACCTGTTATAACATGCAGTTCTAATGGCATTTTTAAGTGGTGGATGTGAGGGGATCAGAGGGTGAAAAATATGGTATGTCAAATGTGTATCAAGCTCAGTTGTCATATGTTCAAGCATAGTTTTCAGGAGTGAGATCCAGAGGCAATGGAACAAGTGATGTTGTGAAACCTGAATACCATTTGTTCATGTTTTCTAACCCTCCCACTTCCCCTCCTCCTCCTTTATCGCCACCGTGCCCCAATCATCAGGTCTGCTTCACTCCGTCCCAACGTCCGACATGGTTAAGCTGTACATCAAGACACTGGAGAGGCTTCAGAACGCTGTCATACAGCAGACGGAAAAGGTGGGGTGCTGGTGGAACAGATCCTCTGCTGGGGGGTTGGAACTCCATTAAAGGAGAGCTCTGGGCTCTGTTTAATGAAGAGTTACAGTTGATTATATCTATAGTTGATTTCTGTCTTAAGTCTATGACAGCCTGTGTGGTAAGGGAATTTATAATTGATTATATCTCGATTGATAAAACGGGGCCCTGGATGATTTTCAGACTTTAACAATTCAACAACTATAAATCAGTTATACTGGGTACAGAGTTTCAAAATTCATTGTGAGTGGGATAAAGAATATGAATGTCTTCATAATTCATAACAAATCACAATGAACAAGGATGATGACATGGCAGATTCACCATAAGAATACATGCATCAATTCTACACAGGTGAAGTTGTAAAGCAAGCGGTATTGTAATGGAATTATATTGCTACATTTCTGAAATATGTGAGCCTCCCATGTCATCATCCTTGTTCTGTGTGATTTGTTTGGAGTTTTTCATAGTATTGGTTTCGCTGCTCAAGGACTACAAAAAATTCCACAAATCTATACATGGAGCTGTCGATTCATGTACTACATGATACGCAATTATGAATATTGTCTGGACTTCTCCTTTAGCATCAGAAATATGTGGTCCCACCCCCTCCCCTCCACCATCTTGTCTTGATCCAAGGGTCAAGTGGGATGTAGATTTTGCCCACTAGAGTCTGATGGATGGTCTCTAGGCTGTGGGTCATCCAATCATCTGTCTCCCTATTGTAATCATTTCACATCAACAAGCTTGAATAGAAGAGGATATGTGCACAACCACTCCGCCAAATTGAGGTCTAAAGTACATAATTGCAGAGCGAAGAAAAGATGCACAAAGACACGCACACATATCCCCATGTCAGCATGTGCTGTCATGTTGCTCTCTTTCCTTCATCCACTTTCCTTGTGACATCATTAATACTTGAAGAAATGGATATGAAAGCAGAGTTTAATTCTTTGAGGACAAGTTCACCTTAATATATATGTGTAGGTTGAGTGAATGCAACAATATTGGTAGAACACATTGGTGAAGTTTGAGGGAAATCGGACAATTGTTCAAAATTTGCATTTACTCGGTCCACAAAATTTATATTAACCCATTGAGGACGGGCTGATACTGCTACAACTCACATTTTCCATAGACACCTGCCTGAGCATACTCGGGACTCGTCTTCAACGGGTTAAGGTGAACTTGTCATTTAAGAGTGTCAGAGACGGAAAGACAGAGATACAGATAAAAGAGGAAAAAGGCAAAAAGTACATATTGAAAGTGCCCTAAACATCCAAGTCTGCTTTTTTGTTATGTATGCTCATCTTAAACAGTCAGTGGTTATAAAGAATGGGCTTTTTTAGTTTGCTGCGATGTTAATTTGACTCGATGCACTCATAGAGTAGGAGTTTGTATTATTTCGTAGCTGAGTGATGTACCCAGTTTGCAGAGAACTCTCTTTCACTTAATCAAAATCACCTCCTATTCCTGTTATTTCATTAACCTGTTGCAGACGATCTGATTTTGCTATAACACACATTTCCCATAGACACCTGCCCGAGTATACTCGGGACTCGTCTTCAATGGGTTAGAGTCACTGGCTCTGACAGTAATCTATGAAGGAAATTTTTTATTACTTCTTTGGGTAGTATGGCATTCTGTAAAACCGGGAATTTTTGCGTATTTCATGCAACATGAAAGTAGCACGATATGAAAGCTAGTGAATTTTTGGGTTGTTGCATGTAATACTGGTTAACCTTTTGATTCCATGGAATTAAAAACATGCGAAATTCATCTTTACCCAACTGAGCATGAAAAGTTACCCATGAGAAAATTTCCCTTGTAATGTCATCACTTAAAAAAATGTATGTTCTAAATGACAGCTATCATGTTATATTCTTGACTGTGTATATGCCTATCAAATCAATGGTTTCTTTTTCCACCAACATACTTTTTACTGCCCAAGGTATGTAACAATATCTTATCCAGGACATAAGAAAGTGCTATTGTTAATTTCCTAAATTGGCATTGTCTTAGAGGATATGCATTTAAAGAAGACAGTACCACTTGTTCTTGTATGCACCAATGGTTGTTACTGAAATTAAAAACCTTTGAACATGCATCCAAAAAATGAAGTTACACTCTCTCTTCTTTTTTGGTGTCTTTCTGCAGCTGAACAGACAAATTGATGGAATCTACTACATTGTCGATCTGGAGAACCTGGGTCAACACCACCTGTGGAAACCTGGAGTGCACCTCTTTACAAGTGTGAGTTTATGGATGGAAAATTGTATCATGTTTCTTTTTTTGTGTGTATTTATCTTAGATCTTCACTCGTTCTAGTTGAGAGGAGAAATGCAATTACTGTAAAACATGATATTTTCGCAGCATGAATTTTTCGCGAATTGGAACCGACAGCCTTTTTCGTGGCATGAAATTTTCGCGAAGTACCACTGGCGTTCAATGCATATAGTGTAAACAAGGACTTTCGCATGCATTTTAATTTCACGAATCTTGGCGCTCGCGAAATTCGCGAAATTAAAGTGCACGCAAAAATTCCTCGTTTTACACATGTGAAAGGATCAATGTAACTGTGATTCTAATTTTATGAGGTATTTGGACTCAAAATTGTGGGATCGTGATTTGATTTGAGACCAGACGTTACTTGATATCTTTGAGTTCAGTAAGCCTTGCCTATTTCAGCTGCCCCTGCCCAGCTACCCACCCCCCACCTTGGGCTTTCTTAAAAGCTGAGAGTTAACCTGGTTGAGCCTGGCTTCACTTTAAGCTGCAGGTGCTCCAGAGAAAGCCCTGCCTAGTATAAGGGGCGTGCCTACTATCATTGATGCATTCCCTGTGGAGGGGTACAGGCTACAGATAGAAAAGCAGAATGAGAACAGTTCTTATTTCAATGGCCCAGACAAACCAAAATGTATCCAGACATACTTCTAGCAGTGAACGTTGACTGACTGATCAAAAGATTGAGTGTTCCCTCATTCTATTCTCACCACCATCTTCAAGTCAATAGTTTCTAGGGCATCTTAGTCATGTCACAATACTGTATGAACTGACAGGAAATATAACCAACTCTTCAGCATGAGTATAGATAGCCTGTCAACATGGATGATTTCAAAGAGTTTCTACAATTTGGAGAGCTGATATTCTTTTTGACATCCTCTGACTGATCACTTACTTCTTTTGCATTTCAGGCAGATAACTGAACATCATTCAATTTATATCATCTCAGCTTTTATTTCCAATAGCACATAATTCTTTCAAATACAGTTATTACAAGAAGTCTATGCAATACAAAATATATATGAACATGTGTTTGTAAACAGAAAAGAAAAATTAGCAAGTGCATAACATATATTAAAAGGAACAAAATCATTGTGTTGTTAGAAAAGAGAGGCCCCTGTTAAAGGCAAACTGGTAGAGATGTGGGCCACTTACTACAGAAATGTAGGCTGGTAGTTGTGCTGCTTTTCTTTTTCTTGCCTGCTGTTACAAAACTTAAACAAAGGTGAAAACTGTACATGGATGGATGGATACAAAATCAAAGGGGACAAAGATAAAATGTCTAAAACTTTGTTATATTCTGCAGGTGACACAACTGTGTGAGCAGCACTACCCTGAGCTTCTCCACAGAATCATCGTCGTCAGAGCTCCACGGTTATTTCCACTGGCGTACTCAATAGTTCGGCCCTTCCTCAGTGAGGAGACACGGAACAAGATCACTGTCCTGAAAAGTAGGTCATTTTCGGTATCGGGTTTACACCACATCATCGGCAAAGAAAGAAATTTTGAATTCCTCGTGCTTTTGACAACAACAACAACATCCTCTTTATCGAGGGTAACCTCTTCAGTGTTAGCACTGCTTTTCCAAGAGGGCCCTGCCATTGTTATTACTAAAGCATTGGAAGGTACCCATTTTTAATATCTCGATTGAGAGCGACACTTTGCGTAGAAATGTCTTGTCCAAAAAAGTACTGTAAAAATTGAAATTTGTGCACATTTTGTCAAGCATGATACTAGCATGAAATTAAAAGTTTGTGGATATTTTCGTGTGTGATATGTAATGATATTTAATCTCTTTGATATGCGGAATTAGTATATGCAAAATTGAATTTTCCCAGCTAAGCGCAAAAGATTACTTGCACAAGAATTTCCGCTTTTACAGTAAGCTCTTGGCAGGACTTGAACTGACAAAATTTAGGACCTCCACTCCAAAGTCAAGAGTCTTATCCACTGTACTTCAGCTATTGTCTTGGGTTAGATTAATATGCAGGGGGTAAAATGCATAAACGTCTAATAGGTACAGGTGTAGTATGAAAGTGAAGATGTGGCATTATTACTATTGTTTTTGGGAAGGGAACAAGAAAATTCATTTGATATGTAGCCTTAAACAAAAAAGGGATGTGTCAAATAGAAATAATGAGCATGCTGTTTGTAGGGAACACAGTAAATACAGGTCTTTCTTGATTCTTGCTAGATATTTTGTCTTTTGTATTTCTTGTCAGATATTTTCATTGAGTGGATCAGAATTTTTCTAGCAGAATGTAGATTCTATTTCTTAAACTATTACTGTAAGGGATGTAACAGGCATCTTTAGCACACAAATTTCACAGGATATAATCTATTCAACAACAAGTGTCCAAGTGCCTTCTCACTTGTTTTCGCTGTTATTTCTTTTATGTATTTCTTTTATCTTTTGTTGAACCTTTTTGTTTGCCTGAAGAATCAATGCCAATTAATGCAAAGAATTTATTGTTGCACCTGTTAACAGATAACTTTGCTGATGAGCTTCTGAAGGTAATAGATGCTGACATGCTGCCCAAGTACTGGGGCGGGAACATGATCGAAGATGGCGACCCGATGTGCCCAGGAACTGTAAGTTAATTGTTTTCTGTGTACCAGTATATGTGCATGCATAGATGTGCACACATATTTCTATTAATATTTTGGATCAAAAATTTATCCTGTAGTGATTGTATGCATTTTCAACTATTTCAGAATGTTGGAATCTTTGACCTCCATGGCATACTATTTGAAAGATGATATAACTTCTTTTGTGACAACATTTTCCATATAGTACACTATTTTTGAAATGATGTCACAGTATATACTTGTGAAAAACAATCAATTTTCCCCAAAAAAAAACACAACAACAACAACAACAACAACAACAACAACAACAACAACAACAACAACAACAACAACAACAACAACAACAACAACAACAACAACAACAACAACAACAACAACAACAACAACAACAACAACAACAACAACAACAACAACAACAACAGCAACAACAAACACGTATTCAGCAGCCAGTCAAGAATTTGAATGCCTGCCATGAGCAACCCATGCGGGGTCATAGCTGCCATGTTTTCCAATTTCCAATCACTGGCTCTTTGGGCAGAAGAGAACCATCTTTCGATAGGACATAAATTTGGAAACAAAATCAGTTGTCTGAGTGATGGGAAGACATTGATGTCCATTAATAGGCAATTTTGTTATGTATAAGTAGCATTTTGCTTGTTTTTGTATTTCATTGTTCCGATAAGTTATCGTGTTTGATTATCATATGGTTGTATATGCACTGTTCATGCTGGTTATGTTACAGCGCCATGAGCGTCATTTTTTATGGACTTCAGTGCTTTACAAGAGGCCACTATTGTTATAATTATTATCAGTTTGGTCAAACATGCAGACCCAAACAATTCAAATATGGGAATTTTATCGCCCGAGTCAAATAGTTCCATCTTTGACTCGGGCAATATGATTCTAGTCCAGGCAATAAATGTTGTATCCCCCTCAAGGCCAGTTCGTATTATATTATTATCACAGCCTACATTATCATCCAATACATGCCAACTGGACCTTCTAACATCACCAAACAATGATATATATCTTCCTTTAGATCAAACTTGGAGGAAAAGTGCCAAAGGAGTACTACTCAACAGGTCGCCATCTTTCCATCGACGCATCACAGATGACGATTAAAGAGATAGCGCGAGGAGGAACGCTACAACTCACATACAGGACCACACAGTGCAATAGTGTTCTCAGGTGTGCTTGGAGAAGAGATCATTTCTAAGATTTATGAATAGACAGAACGAACAGTTGACAGCAAATTGTTTGGATGAATGTTGGTTCTCAGAGGGGGTCAATCACAACTGCTTAAATGTGATGCAGTCTGAATTGCTTGTGAGTTAGCCACTCTATGCATAAACTGTTTCAGACTTTGAAGTTCTGCTATTTTATGTAAAGGTAGAAAAGCCATTTTGAATTCATGCTTGACCAAATTCATTGTCATGAATCATATCAAACATCAGATTAGATCGTTTGTTACTGTTGACTGACATAATTTTATGACAGCACTCTTGGATTCTCTGAAATTCAGAGATGATATCAAAAACAGTTGATGGTTGTTGACTAAAGCCTACCACACACTACATGACCTGAGGCCGTACGTCCTTCCGACTGTCGGTTTGACGTCTTCAAACACCAAAGTGTCAGATTGTAGTACTACGTCACATGACCTGGTGGGAAGGTTTAGCATGTTGAATCTTTTCAGTGGTCGTGCGTTTATAGCTAGCTAGCTGCTAGCTGCGCTCGTGCTGTGTGTTAAAGCACATGGGAGGCAGGTTGCAGGTCCTAAGGTCAGGTCGCACAGTATGTGTTGCCAGGTTGCATGACATAGTCTCATGGTCGGAAGGTTGTACCACCTTAGGTCGTGTAGTGTGTGGTGGGCTTTATAAACAATAGGTTGACATGGAGTATTTGCACTGTAATGAGGATTTCAGAATATTTTTTGTTGTTGAACAATCAAAGGGAGCTTTGATGTACACTTACAACATTTTATTAATGTTCATGTGAATTACCACAAGCACCATTATTGGGTGTGGATATAGCATTTTTTTTTTTTGCTGTTCCATTTTTAGTGGATTTGAATCATTAGGACACTCAGCTATCTTAATAGTATGAGTTGCACATTCCCTCCATTGATAATTTATAACATTGTTATGCCAGTTTGCTTTAGTCAACCTTGTCTTTAAATGTGCTGTAAAGAATCACTACATTAAGGTGCTATCGCTCATGGTTGCATGTTTCAGGTGTTTGACATTCAACCCTTTTTGTTTTTGTTTTCTTCTTTTTTTCCACCCTTCTCTCTCCCCTTACCTCTCTCCCTGCTGCTTTTTCTCCCCCCCCCCAAAAAAAAACCACACACACACACACACACACACACACACACACACACACACACACACACACACAAATGTCCCTACAGGTATGAATTCCGAACAGAGCATCATGATCTGGCATTTGGGGTGAAGAGAGTTGGTGATGACGGGAGCAAAGCGGCCATCGTGAAGACGCAGCGGTACAGCTGCCATCTCGTCCCGGAGACGGGAGAGCTCATCTTGGAGGAGCCAGGCACATGTGAGTGAGGGGGAAACCTCTGATGCTTTGGTGTGATGGCTTTGGTTGGAGGAAGGGGGGTGGGGGAAGAATTCAAGGAGGCGGAGAGGCTTGAAATTTATGACACCACTGCTGATGTCAATAGCAGTGATGACACACATTATAAGAAACTCTAAAAAGTTCATCTTAGGGGGGTTCACACGTACACCAATTAGTGGGATACAAATTTCAAGATTTGCATCGCAATCGCAATCTCGAGATTTTTGCGCGTGTGGACACAAAAAACCCGAAAATGAGCGCGGTCAGCATCGCGATGCTAATCCTAAGAAATCTCGTGCTAATTTGCCCCGTGCCGGTACGTGTGAACGGTTGGGTTTAGAATCTCAAGTTTTTATATCCCATCATGCAATGCGCACATCACAACAGCGAGGCCTCTGCGAAGAGGTCCTTAACCTCTTTGGTGCCCCACAACAACAGCGCGCGAACCACACCACTGACGCACAAAAAACAATGGGCAAAGAGAAGCGCAGGCAGTGAAGCGCGCTGTGGGACCCAGTTTGCAGGTTTGGCTGTTATCTCGATCGGCAATTAGCGGGATAATTCTGTGTGTGTGAACAATTGCAAAAAATTCAAGATTCCGAGCGCAATCACTATCCCGCTAATTTGGAGCGTGTGAACGGTTGCAAAAAATCTCGAGATATGGAGCGCGATCATCATCCCGCTATTTTGTACGTATGAATTCAGCTAATGTGTTCAGTATGATTATGGTGATGGCAATGTTTTAATGATGCTTTCAAAATGTGTACTGTAGTATGTTGAGTTAACTTGTTGACAATTCTGACAAATTTAACGATTGATGCTATATTGTAAGTGAAAAACAGAGTGAGCAAAGTGGCGGAAAAATAATGGTGATAAATAAGTTTGGCAGTGAAGGCTGTCATGTTATCATTAGACCAAATAACGGGTTGTTTTCATCATTAGTGGAGTTATCTGTAACACAAATGTAGTGTGATGGTTTTAGATGGCAAACAGAAAGCAAACAAAAAAAATTGTGTCCACATTATCTACAGGGAATAGTCTTCTCATCCTTACACAAACAAGGCACAACGTGTCACAACAGATCTCTGTCATTTCAAAAGGGCGAAGAAAGCAAGACATGATATCAATCTGTTGTTTCAGAATTTCCCCCATGAAATGGCAATCAAAATACAAAAGTGATGGTTGTCTTTTCATGACCTGCTCTGTGTGTGGTGTTGTAACTGCCTGTTTTAAGTCTGTGAGATTTAATGTTTCACCTTCTTGCAGACGTGGTCAAGATGGACAACAGCTACAGCTGGGCACGCAGCAAGAAGCTGAGCTACTGGATCGAGCTGATGGAGCCTGACGTCGAGGGAGAGAACCAGGGGGACAACGATGAGGAGGATGATGACGAAGAAGAAGAATTTGTGGCCGCATCGGAGGGATGAGCGATTTCACCTTTGCTATGAAAGAAGACCTCTGTAACAATTTCAGGGAAAATGAATTCAAGTAAGACATCTGGTGCTCTTGGTCTCTGATAATGTTCTATTCAAAGCCTTCTGGATTTATCTTTTTGGCAAAGATACTATTTATAAGCTGGATTGATAGATACAAATCGAAAGGAGAGATGGGTAATGTGTGTTTAAGAGTTACAAGTTTTACTGATTGCTTGATAGGAATACGAATTGAAATTGAATGGAAGAGGTAGACTCAAGTGTGCATATAAAGTGTGTGTACAGTGGACTCCCATTATAACCAAGTCCTCGGGACCAGCAGTTTTCTTTCATTATATCGAAATTTCGTTCTAACCGAACAAATAAACGATAAAAATACATGGAGTGTATAATGTGGCATGAATTTTTTACTTAGTTGTTACCGGAATGTCGTTATAACCGCGTTCGTTATAATGGGAGTGCACTGTACTGACTTTGATTCTAGAGAAGTTAGATTGTGTGTCTTGATGGGATAAGCTCTAGCAGAATGATTTTAGTATACGTTTTCAATAAGCAGCATTATTCAAGCATATATCTTTCATTGTGCATTGTTTTCTTTACTTTTAGGTGTATTTTGTTTCTGAAATATTAACCCACTGATGACTAATCCTTAGCATACTTGGGCAGGTGTCTTTGGGAAGTGTGTGTCATGATAAAGTCTGCTTGTCCTCAATGGGTTAAAGCCAAAACATAGTTCTGGTACGCCTGCAAAAGTTGTCAAATTTCGCTCCCAAATGTGAATGTATGCCTAGGAAATGTGCGGAATAATGCTGTAATAACAAGATATTAGATGGGTAAAGACGAAAATGCGAAATATTCACCAAAAAGGTTCAGTCTCAGAACTTACCCGAACGGGGTCAGGCTAAACTCGGACTCGGGGATAACTCGGCATCGCTTGATGGCGGGCTGAGTTGTATTGGTTGTTCCTCTGGATTGTACAGTGTTGAACTATGGGAACGGCCTGTATAAACTAGCACTTCGCGTTCTGGCTACTCGCAGTAATGGTCCGAGTTGTTAAAACGCGCACATCAAAAAACCTCTTTGGCGCGCATGCAAAATTAGTGTGCGCCTATCAAGCACCAGAGTCCTCTAAAAACAATCAAAGACACTTGATAAACAACAACAAAAATTTCAAAGAGAGCGCATCTCAGCAACTGAGGTGATGTGCATATAGGCGTGAGGACCGCGTGCTGTCCATTTGTTTTGTACAGGATTAGCACGCACTTTCCTGTCTGTTCAGTTAGGCCTTGTTTGGTATTATGCTGTAGAATATGGCGATCACGAACTGCGTGTAAATTGTCTGAAATAGGGTCGAGTTTTCCCTGAGACCGAGTTAGTCTGGATCCTTCTGGAATAAAAGTTGGTTATCTGACTTTCATTATTTTTCTCAAATACTCCAAAACGACTCATCATCCCGGCAAATCGCGTCAGCCAGATAAGTTTCTTTGTAGACTCTTGCGATATATTGCAAGCAAATATGAAATGGTGCCAGACAGGTTCTCAAGCCCTTACAAAAAGTATGTTTTCACTTTAATTGCATGATGTTCTAAAATGTCAAGGAATGTCTTATATGCTATGCACAAAATATCTATGTTTGTAAATAATGTGGACAATCAATTGATTAAGTTATTATGTTTTTATGCTTACAACCTAGAGGTTGCCAGAGCAATATGTTTGTAGGTTGTCAATCAGTCTGTCCGTCCATTGCAAATTTCATAAACATGATCTGAGAAAAATCACTAAACAGATTCTTTTGGTGTGTGCCTTGTTCAGATATGCTACATGAGATGTAGATGTGCTCATAGTTTCGGTGTTTTCTTTGTCAAAAATTCCTCGAGGTCAAAAGTCTCAAAACTTTGATAAAAATGGGGTTTTTCAGCTGTAACTTCATTCAGGAAGTCTGTTGATGATAAAAATTTTTGTAGGAGGGATAGAAATAGTCCCATTTCATAATAGTTTGGAAAAGTTACATTCAAACATCATGGTAGCTTTGCCGTTACAAAAAAAAAAAAAAAAAGGCTGTAATTTCACGTTTTGGCTTCACCTAGCAATCTCCAGTGGTGATGTACTGTAAAACAAGGAATTTTCGCGTGCAGTTTAATTTCGCGAATTTCGCGAGCGCCAAGATTCGCGAAACTAAAATGCACGCGAAAGTTCTTGTTTACACTATATGCATTGAACACCAGTGGCACATCGCGAAAATTTCATGTCACGAAAAAGGCTGTCAGCTCCAATTCGCGAAAATTTCATGCCACGAATATATCATGTTTTACAGTATGTTGGTCGACAGAGAAAAGTAGTAATATTGACAAGTGTTCATGTGAATGCCATAGTTGTGAAAGGTCAAAATTCATGGTCAAAGGTCACATATAAATGTTATTATATCACCCTGATTTCAGCTAGGAATGTCCAATGGCAATATACCATGGGAGGAAGGATAGAGATAATGAATTGCCTTAAATGATGGGTGAATGTGAATGGTCAAGTCAGATGTCACCAAAAAGTAATTTTCTGGCTGGTCCAGTTTGTCAATTGTGTAATTATGCAATCAAATTGACTTTTGTGAATGCATGGGCATAAACTCCTAATTAATGCACCTACTAAATGAACCTACTAAAGCATCCTAATAAATGCAGCCTCTTCACATTATTTTGAATGGATTCATTTTTTTTTTTATATAAATGTCCTTTTTTTAAAGACCCTATGTGCAATGTCTATACAGTATTGTATGTTCCCATAGGTGTTTGCTGGGATGCATTTATGTATGTATGCACTATGTATGTGTACGTGTGGCTAATATATGCCCGATGGGCTTTCCAAATGTTGTTCTTTCGTGCTCTTTCTGCGTTATCTCTGGGTTTACGACTGAGACAGTGAATGAGAAAAGTGCCTCATCATCTTGTCCGGTAATATACATGTACATTGATAATGTCCGTATCTGGATTTTTTTTTTTTTTTTAAGAAAAAGAGAATTCATGTTTTGTAATCCAGGCTTGACACCAGTAAGGACTTTGCCACAAAAGGAAAATAAAAAAGAATTAATGTACACATGTTCTCACAAGTGCTAAGCACAAAAATTCATGCATCACCTGATACCTTTGTTGTTTTTTTCAGTGTATTTTTTTGTGTATTTGTTTTCTTATGTATATAGTGGTCCAAAAAGATATCCAGCATCCATTCTAATGTTGCCTTGAATATTTCACTCCATACTACTTCTGTATCTTCCCAAAAGAGTAATTCTGTATGTGATTGTAAAAATGTATTGGATTGTTCAGGTAAATGAGAATCATACAATGTACTGTTGTTATATTGATCATGGTTATAATGAAATTTTGATTCAGTGAAGTAAAAATGCAGGACCCAAAATTATCATCTATTTATTTCTATATACTTTATAAGTTTAGCCATTATAAAACTGTTATATAGTGGGGGGGGGGGGGGAATAATGGTTTGGAGGACTTTGTTATATGTGAGTTACCTGTACTTGGTTTATTATGTTAATGTTAAAAAAAAATGCATAATCCATTTTTTTCTCTCTCTTTGCATTGATAGGAGGTGAAAGATGAATAATGACATAATTAAAAAAAGAAAAGAAAAGAAAGAAGGATAGAATAATAATGATGATAATACAATTTCTACAGCCCCATTTTCCATTCTGATTGAATGCTCAAGGCACTTTACACCAGAACAAAAAGACTTATTTATGTTTGAAAGATATGAAAGATATTTATGTTTCTAATTTGCAGTTCCAAAGTGTTGCTATCTTAAAGGAGATATGAATATGTTTGCTCTTCTGGCAGTCATTATCATAGAGATAGTCAGTGAATTGCCATACCTGGAGGCTGTGATAAGAGCTTCTGTGCGTCTGTAATAGTATGCCTCTGTGGATTATCAGTGGCAGCCCAAATGAGAGATCAATGTACTGTTTACACCATACATTTTGCAGGGTTTTCAGTTTCTAGAATTTTGTGATGTGGGTGCTATTTGTGAATTGTGCACCATGAAAAAATTATTAATTTTGATCAGGACATGGATGCAACATTTATATGTACTGTTCTCTGTCCATTACTGTATTTTATGATCACAGAATCAACCGCTCACAAAATTGTGGAAAATTATTCTTGCTAAGTATATGGCATATTATATACAGTATCCCATTTGTCATCTTACCCCACTGAGAAATAGAAGTATGGGAAGCCAAATGGTTAAAGGGTAATGTGAAAAGACAATTGCATTAAGATTTTAAAGATGGCTAAGGGGGTGTTGCAAGAAAGTCGAGTTGCAATCAATTGCAGGATTTGCAGTAGATTTGGGGGAGTTGCATTTAATTGCAACTTTCTTGCAACTCCCCCTAAGACTTCACACACATGTGAACATAAGCCAAAGAAAATCTTTCTGAATGTCAATTTAGAACCATCAGATGGGTATTGCAACAACAACAACAACAAAATAAGAAAGAAATAATTATCCTTCTTAAATAAATGAGTCATTTTCTCAGAGATTCATTCATCTTTCAATCCCAGGACCACCATAATGGGTCAGTTGTAAAGACAGTGTAGTGTTATACTCATTGCAGTTCATGAAAGAGCATTGTATAGGACTACTGTGAATATGACATATTTCTCTGAGGATTTTTTTTAATTTCATCCCACACAGGCCTTATAAAATAGAAGATCAGTAAAATATATAATAAAGGCAAATATTAGGGAGATACTACTAAATCATGAATGTAAAGATGTATCATTTGTCAAATTATGAACTGGCAAAGTCCACTGAAATTCACCCTGCAAAAAAAGAAAAAAAAATCATGGTGTGCAGGTTTTCAGTGTTACAGATTTGAATTATACTCTACATGATTATGCTCAAACCAATATTTCTCTATGACAGGAATCTGCTAAAAAAGTGGTGTTTTGGAGCTTCATTAAAGTAGTGAATACAAACTCAAACTCGTCTTGTAGTTATTAGCTCAGCTGCATAGATGCCTGTTGTCATGGTGACCAGAAGTGATCCAACATCCAATCAGCTTTCAGCATATCTTTTGTATGCCTTGATTAGTGTCAGTTGATAGTACATCCATATTATGCAATGGTGCCTGAATTAGTAGGTGTAAACTACCATAGGCTTATTTTGTACCATTTAGTTGCAATATGTCTGAATCTTTTTGCTACTACAGATGTTTTACATTCACGTGTGTGAATCATTGTACTGCCTCACTCTGTCATAAAAGCTGATGTATCGGCATGTTTTACGGGAAGACCTTTATTTAACTAACTGTTTTTGAAAATTGCAAAGCAATAGACACACCTTACTATGCTTCTGTCTTCATGAAATGAAAGAATGGAATTTGATTGGATACTGCCAGTCGAAATAAGTAGGATTTGTGTATTCAAGTGATCATTTTTTATTGTATACATATATGCAGAATTTTATCAATGTGTTACCTTTCTGTAGGTAAAAGTGAACTTTTGTTTGATCATTGCATGTAAGATGTTAAAGACTAGATGTTAAAGATTTCAGTGCAATGCCAATGCACTATACTAGCACTGTGTTGATTTTTATCTGTTCATTTGTCTTATTATGTTGTATCAACAATGTCCATATTGCTTTTAATGTTGTATGTCAGTTGATTGGTTATCCTCTCCTTTGAAAGAAATTATGAATGAATTGTTGCATTATGTAAGATGACTGAATGGTGTATTTAATTTGACGAGACTTTGACACGACTCGTGTGAGACCAAAAATGGCTTGCTCTCTCACCAAGGAGGCGACTCCATGGTGACTTCAGAGATGTTTCCAGATAAAATTTTTAAGTATTCATCTGGAACTCACAGAGATGTCGTCACGACATCTCCAAGATGTCCCCTATTGGCCTCTGCAAAATTTACGGAGATGTCTTTGAGACCTCGTGAATGAAATTAGTCTCCATGCCTTGGCCAAAACGTTGACGTTGTGGAGACGTCTCCGCAGCCAACTGGAGACCCGAAAGAGTCTCCGAAAAGTTGAACATGATTGATTTTCTTGCGACTCCCCAGGGACTCGGCTACATTGCAGGAAACATCACGGAGACGTCTCTGCAACTAGGGAGACTCAAGTCGCTACCAGGTCGCCAACTAGTCTCCAGTCCAATGAGATACCTACTTTTAATACTGATATTCAAGACTGTGTCTGTCAGATGCCCTCTTTCCTATAAACTTTCTCCAGTCTCTTCTTTAACTTCACTTTATCCACTAGGCGTTCCCTTGATTTCATTCTCCTTTGAGAAAATAAAATATTGTACATACTAGTAGTAGCAGACCTCCCAACTATTCTGAATTTAGAGGAAAGACTCTGAATTTTGACCATTTCCAGTTCTTGTTTCAGAAGGAGTTTCCTATTTTCTTGATAATTGTACTACACACTCCGATGGAAACTGCTCTTTACTTTTGAGCCAACATCCCTATTTTTCAGTTAGAAAGGTTGGGAGGTCTGTAGTAGTGATGATGGCAATGTGTTTGTTATGATTTATCTTACAGAAAAAAATATTATTTTCGTTGTATATTTTAAATGAGAATCACGTCTGTCAAAAATATTTTGTGTTAGACCTGACTTAAATAACTACATGATCAATGAAGCAATTGAAGATGTACTTACTTATCACAAACACATTCTTTGTTGTGCTTATGTTTATCCAACACTTAATACTGATGTTTGTGGAAGAAGTTCATTTTGCATCATTATTAGAATGATTTTTTGTTAACAGTCTGTTGGCAAACAAAACAAAAAAAAAGATATGTATGTAATGAAGTCTTTAGAAATGGTTTGAGTGATCTTCAAAAAGAAGGGGGAAAAAAAAGATGTGTCTAGTGAATTTTGAATGAGATATCTGTCCAATTTTATTGAAGCTGTCAGTGTGCCATACCTTTTGTCTTTCAAGTTGTTGTATGTACTGAGAATCTGTGTGTCTGTTAGCTACATTGCCTGGAATGCGCATCAATAAAGATTGACAATTGCCATGCAAAAGGTTAAAATGAGTTTTAGTTGGTTGTTGTTTTTGTTTTTGTTTTTGTTTTTGTTTGTTGGGTTTTTTTTTAGTTATAGTTGTACTCCCTGATGACATTGTTTCTCCAGTAGTGATTTGATCGAAAGAAGTGATTGTGGTACGTTGTGGTATGGTGACGGTATATAGAGATATGAGTGTAATTACCAGTAATGGTTAAAGTCATTGCAAGAGCTGTATTTTAGGTGTTTTATATTTTTTTGAAAATTCTTCTGTTTTGTTTTGCTTTTTTCATTCAGATGTGATTGAGAAGGAAGAGCTATCGTGGGGTATTCTAACAATATTGGTCGGTGGGGTGACAAGACCTTATACATATATCTCAAATTATGGTGAAAATCACCTTTTTGTTTTATTTGTCACATAATCAGTTAAATGATGTCCTGACCAATATCCTAGTTGTCTTACCCCCAAAATGAAGCCACCATGGCATGTCAAAGACAAAGACAATCCCATTCATTATAGTGCTTTGGCTGCCATATTTTTTTTTCATTCTCTTAAAGGTGCATGGTCCCGGTGTTTTAGTCAAATGCGTGCGCGGGCGCAAGTTTCCTATAGAGACCTACGCTATTGACTTCTCTGTAGCGCTTACGCTTTGGCCCACTTCCCCGAGTCCGAAGAAGTCCAATCCACTGTAGTCAGTGGTCCGATCACAGTTCGGCTCATGAATCGGCTGAGGGGGATGACAGCTTTAGCAAACTTCTGTTGTGGTGTCATAATAACAAGCACATATGTACGCACCCTGGCATTACTACAGACTGGGCGATGCACAGAGAAGACAATGAAGGCAACGTTACTTAGCAACACCTATGCACTTTACTCTTATGACAGCTCAACTTCGGTAATCTTCGTATCAATGGTAACGGTGATCGGCAGTATCATTAACAGTGCCCTTTACACTAACGGGACTATGCCCCTTTAAAATTTGATATCTGTTAGATACAAAGTTGTGTTGCTCCACCAGCAAATTATGCTTCAAGATAAAACTGGCAAACTGATTCTTAGAAGTTAGAATCTGAAGGTGAGTCATTACACATGCAGCACTGTCATTCTGTGACACATTCATATCAAAATTTAAAGCACCTCTCTCCCTCTCTCTCTTGAAAGCCGATTTATTGTGTTTATTTCCATTTGAGCCTTCATAAGAAGCAATATATTGTATAAATCTTGCATAATAGCTATGAATTGTAGATGATACCTTCACAATGCAAGATAATAATGATGATAATGATAATGACAATGATAATAATAATAATAATAATAATAATAATAATAATAATAATAATAATAATAATATTTGTTATTATTATTATTATTATTATTATCATCATTATTATTATTATTATCATTATCATTATCATCATTATTATCATTATTATTAATAATACTAATAATACTACTAATAATATTAATAATGATAATGATATAATTATCATTATCATTATTATTATTATTATTATTATTATTATCATTATTATTATTATCATTATTATCATCATCATTATCATTATTATTATTGAAACAATAATAACTATATAGCACTTAATACTGGCATTTCTAAGTGCATTGATACAGAAATGTATTCTATTATTACTATTATAAGATTCTTTTATTATTACTGTTGTGACCAAGAGGCTTATTTTCTTCATCATCCCCTACCAGAAGAATTTCCGTCAAGTCAGAGCTTGAAACTTTCATGCAAGTCTCATCCCTCATACCAAAACTCACATCTCAGGGACCTTTCTCACAATCATGCACCTGCCAAGCTTTTTCTCACCCCTCACAAAGTAATCCCCCCCCCCAAAAAAAAAGGAAGCAAATCATTAATAAAAAAATAAACAAACACACACACGTGCACGCGCGAGCGCACATGCACACAAATGAATATATATAGAATTGCAATCACCAAAAGAGTCTATTTACATGTTAAGTGTATATTTTTGGCCTTGACATCTCTGTTGAAATAGAATTTCATCGCAGCTTGTGATTAAATGAAAAGATGACTGGAGTAGGCTGTAATAGTAATGTTATAATGCAAACCTTATGGACAGGTTTATGTGTTGTCTTTACAACTCCTGTGTATACAACTATTAAATATCAGTCATCCAGTTAAACTCAGGAGAAGGAAATCAAACACATTTTTTTTCTTCTTCTTGATGAGATATATATATATCAATCATGATGTACCCACTGCATATATTTGCACTTTTGCTATAGTTCATTCTCTTTCTCTTTCCTCTTCAATTACCCCTCTTATGGTGTAAATCCATGTATTGTACTAAGAATTGCCATTGCACTTTTACTTGTTTGTTTATCTAAGGGGGAAAGACTGGGTGAGACTGCTGTATTTTTCACAGCTTTTAGCTTGTCATATTCGAAGGTAGCAACACGACCGCAGTTTGAAGAGAATACTCCTGTTAACATTACTGCTACTGCAGACTCGTGCTCTAGGTATAATAAATGGTTGATATAAAGTAGACAGTAATTACGTAACTGGCCGCATGAAGGTTTCTTTAACACACTTGTGTACTTCCCCCTCGTTCGGTTCGCGTTTGGCGCCCGAGCTGAACCCCTGTGTTGATTGGCCGCCTTGGCCATAGCGCCAGCGTGAGAGTCACGAATTACGGTCTACTATCTACGTTCCCTTTACGTGTGATCACACTGAGATTACTACGTCATTTCATTCATTCACAACCACAAGAAATACATCTCAAAATCCGAAGTTATCTGTCCAACATGATGGCTGACGTAAGTTAAAATCAATGTATAATATGCACATGTATGTGAGTGTTGATAATGTTTCGAGATTTTTCATTTAGTGCTTTTATCAGACCTATATTAGAAAAAATCATAGGAGCTTGTCAGATTTTAGCGATACCCGATCGGCCATTGCCGATGCTGCGTGGTGTGTGGGGGAACTCCGCGCTTCGTAGCCGATTCCCCGCGAAGTATGTAGTTGCGGGAACAACGTAAATGAATGAATGATAAAAATACTGTGGTAGATCTGTAATAAATAAGGAAATAAAGTGTGTGACTAATGATGTTGGTACACATAGACACTTAAAGACACGACTGAAGACGTTGATAGACTCGTGCCAACAACTGACAAGATAACACGACGCGACTTGGATCTATCTTGTAGACTTTGGCTTCTGTTGCAAGTTGCACTTCTTGTGTCGTGAATATCGAGCGTCGCGTCTGTGTATATTTTACATAGAATGGCAGGCTGTGCCGTGGCTATGCAAACTGTAGATGGGCCATATAAATTTTTGTTTAATTTGGCTTCCCTGCCTTGAAATTACGAATAGTGTGTTGCTTATATTCTATACGAAATGAATGTTGTTTATGTAATTGTATTGTATATCTTTTGTTTTGTAAAAAGCATGTGAAGAAAACAAATGTCTATGCACAGTCTATGCACACTAAAACTAAGGAACTCCCCCGTTGAAAGCTGTGAAATGATAGCCGGGCCGCTGATTGGCTGATCGCCTGGCCGTCCGCTTCCCTGCACAGCGCAGTGTGCGAGATTCACTACTCCATGGATCGGTGTGGTGTACACAATGCCTTGCACTCAACATGCGTGCTTGCCTTCGTGTTACGTAGCGGTTATGGCGGTGACCTCGCTGAAGAGCTCCCGTCAGTACACAACGCTACACAAACCATACAATATGGCGACCAATTTGCATTTTGGTGTTGAGCTTCTTATGTGTGTCGCTCCACACCCGTACATGTCGCTACCATACATATCGCATGTATTGATACACACACACCAACGAACACATCGAACAACTTCACAAATTCACACCTTGAAATCATGTAAAAATATGACTTATCGAATCTCAAACATAACGATAGCTTCACTGAATACATGGTTACACCGAAGGAGGAAAATATTTTGCCAAAAATCGAAAATTTGATGTAAATATGCCGAGTTTGGTATCAAATTGTTTGGCCGATCGCGTTGGAAATCGTCGCACACATATGTTATAACGTTGTGGGAAAATATGTAAATGACGGGGGTAAAGAGCCAATGATGATGCAGCTTCGGTGTAGCTCCCGATTCATGAATGAATAATGACGTCATTGTGATGCGTGCGGGCAGAAGCGAATTGCGCATGGGCGGAGTTCAGGGCACAAGCCATGGTGCTATGTTATGGACAAGAAATGACTGAAATGAATGAATAAGATATCTCTGAGGATGATAGAACTAGCTAACCGTTAGTTCTAACTAACCGTTACATTCCAGCAAGGAGATAATAAAGGGACAAATTAGAAAATGATAAAGGGATAAGTAAATCGCATTGCACGACAAAAGTAAATTTATATATTAGCTCTATAGGTTGAATTTACCATCTTTCACTCGAAATGAAAACTCCCAAGTATCAGTCACGTCTGCTGTTAATTGACAACTGTATATTATATTGTGAGGTAGTCAGATGGGAGTGATGAAGACAGGACACTACAAAATGTCAATACCCTTTGTAAGTGGGTGTAAAAGTTGATATTTTTTGCAGTGTTGAAATTTTCGTGCATTTCATGCAACCAGAAACTAGAGTGTCCCGGTTTGCGGCTGCATAAGGGTTTTTCCACTCTGAAACGCATACTACTTGCAAATTGCTTTAACCCAGGTTATATCATAGAGGTTGACCACTTACCAATTTACATTGTTGTCACCATCGCAAGACCAATGTCCATCGCGATAATAAATAAAGACCACGGCCACGATCCGGTACAGCGTCCGCCAGTTCACGACCGTGATAGTTCGGTTCCAGCCTCGTGTACAATTCCTATGCGATACGTGCGTGCTCCAAGATTTTCTGCTGAACGCCTTCATTTGGCTCACGAACATTGCTTAAGCGCCAAGTCCCATTGCGAAAGCATGTGAAAAAGGCTGGCGCGCGTGCACTGACCACGAATAGGGATTGCAGTTGTGGCGGTGTTACTGTTGTCTTCTGTTTTTTGTATTTTAACGATCGTAACATCCACTTCCGGGAAAAAATGGCAGCCCACATCGGCTTGTGAAAGTTCTATTTCTATGTGAGGACATGTATTCAAAATCAATGAACATCAGGAAAATGACAAAAATCCAGTTTCTTAGACCCCTTGTTCCTTAACTGTGATGTTCAGAAGTACCGGTACCGAAAATGAAATTTTGGATGCGAGATGTTGTCATTTTGGTGAGAATATTTCTTTTTGTTTGGAGATTTTGCCCATGTCATCGGTTGATTTTTGTAGATTAGCGCTGTGTTAGTGAATGTGTGGTATACATGTTTATAGAATGGGTAGCGAGAATCCTGCGATCTCATTGGTCGAGAACTATGTGTTGATTTTTACTGGCCGCACGCTGAGTCACAGTGGTAAACATGTTATCGCGCACTTGTAGCAAGAGTACCCGTACTTGTAACAAAGGTTCGCGCACTTAGTAAGCGTTCGCGCACTCAGTACGAGACGCCTATTGGCTAAAACAACCATGCATCAGTATTTACTGATGCATGGCTGGCTGTGCGTCCAGTAAAAACTGATGCATGGTTTTCGAGCTCTCGTCTATGCCAAGCCAAAAGGAAATGCATCCAGTAATTTTGTCATCGGGTAACATGATAGGAAAATGGGTTTTTGGCAAGAAAATTACCCATTCTATAAATCAGATGACGCACATGTCTTTTCGTGCGTCAGTCGGAATATAGTGTGCATGCGGTAATATGGAATTTAGCCTAAACCCACTCGGCTTCGCCTCGTGGGTTAAGCATTCCATAGTTACCTTATGCAGGGCTGCACACTAACCCATTTTTTCTACTGGTCCAGTCTGTCTTTCAGACCAGTAGGTACCCAGTTTTTTTCACGTTTTACTGGTCCAATCCTGAAAAAGTTAGTGGTCCGACAGTCATTTTCACTGGTCAGGGACCATCAGACCAGTACCAGTGTGCAGCATTGCCGTATGCACACAATTCCGACTGACGCACTCAGACCTGTGCGTCATTTATACATTGTATAGAGTGTGTCGCTGTGTTCAGCGTTATATTACCAAATATGCTGTAGTGGCCGCAAACCGGCGCCTGGCCGCAAACTGAGACATTTACTCGAGAGCGAAAATAAAAGCACACAAATTATTTTGCTTGCCATATGTTCCAGTAGCTGATGTCTTTATTGTCTTGGTGAGCATGCCTGTACAGTGGCAGGGCGATCGTTAACGACCCCGTTAACTGTACAGGCATACTAACCTAGAAACATTAAATTGCACATTACTTGAATATGAAACCATTCTGAAGCAAATAATTTTCACACAACAATAGATATATAATGCAGGGTTCGAAATTGGCGATGGTCCGCTGGCCATTGGCCACCCAAAATCATGTCGGACTAGCTAAAAATCATAAAATTCTGAAGTAGCTAGTCCGTCTGGCTAGCCAAAATATTGCTTCAGTGTCAAAATTGATTCTAAGTAGTCCGCCTGGCTAGTTAAAAAAAAAGTTAAGTGCGACCCCTGTAATGTACTCTTAAATGAATCCCACAAGGATTGGAACAATCATCCCCAAGCATTCCCACTGATTCCCACTGATCAGTTACTAGCCATCCCCTTTAATGTTTCGGTATCTGTCCATTTTCTTTCAGCAACCACAACAGCAACCACAACAAGTGGAGGAGACGCCAAGTCCCGAGATTTACTTCGAGCCCATTGTGAAGCTGAAGCCAGTGGAAGTGAAAACCCTGGAAGAAGATGAGGAGGAGCTGTTTAAAATGTGAGCATCTAATGGTTATAAAAGTCTTTCTTTCTTTGGCGGAGGGGGGGGGGGGTTGTGGCTTCAATGTGTATCAGACATTGTACAAATCACTATCACAAGGCATGGTCACATTGACACAAGGAATCTCAATTTCGTTGGGGGTGCTGTTTCAAGTTTTCATTTCAGTTGTTTTCCAGATATTATAGCGAATGATGGATCAGAAATACAGACTACAAAAGCGAAATCAGATCAGTTGGGGGGGGGGGGGGATTACACATGCCAACTGCTGATGACTCACATTGGAGCAATAAATTGTGCTGGGGGTAACAGCAATCTCTGGAATTTCAAGGCAAAATGGGGAGAAAGGGGTGAATTAGTCCTGGAGGAGAAAAGAGGACTCACTTATCCAATTAACTGGATATTGAGACCAGCACTTAGTAGAAATCTCTTGAATACTAATGTGTGATTGCAAAAGTCATAATATCTTTGGCCTTGTGTGACCTTGTCACTATACTTTTGACTACAGCACACTAAATGCATTACCTAGCTATGTGTACTAGACCTCGCAAGTAGGAAAGCCAACTATATTTTACTTGCTTGACAGAGAGCTTTTGGGGGGCTTGGCAATAGGAAAATTGTTTGTTGGCTGTTATTATCTTCTTCTTCTTGTTTTTTTTAGGGGGGTTTAGTGCCTATAATGATCACTCATCTGTTTGTAATATCAAATCACATGTTAATTTTGGTGCATGTGAAAAGTCACGTGCATATTGTTTTGCTACAAATTTACCAAACACAAATTCAGTGTTAAACTCTATTGAGATGTAGCACACCAAGGCTGCTTCATTTTAAAAAAATGGTTGTCATTTTTATGCCTCTCTTTTTGCTGCAGGAGAGCCAAATTGTACCGTTATGCCAACGAGGAGAGCCCCGCAGAGTGGAAGGAGAGAGGGACCGGGGAGATCAAACTACTGAAGAGGAAGGACGACACGGAGGGCAAAGTGAGGATACTCATGAGGCGAGACAAGACGTTCAAGATCTGTGCCAACCATTACAGTAAGTCTTGAGGATGCTGGCCTGCGAGGGCGATAGTTGAACTCCGATTGCATGGAGTATGAAGATTTTGATTGTGTACTGTATAAGCTGTTGTTTTTGTGAGGGTTTACATTTTCGGGAATTTCGCAAGTCGCAGTTGGACTGCGGATTTGACATGTGAAAATGTCATCATGGGCTAAGGTAATAATGCGCTTATGATGGCCTCCATGTCAAAGCGCGAAAATGTCTGTTCCCCCATTCTTGAAAATATCTGTATTCGAAAATAACGGCATATACAGTAAATGGTGCATGACATATTATGTAGAACACCAGATGTGAGATATTGAACACATTCGGACACATGCATGTTGAAGGTATGCCTTCTTTGGGTCGTTTTAGTTCAGGGGCTACATCTAAACCATGAATTTGATTTATGCTACCTAACCTGTGAATATGGGGCCAAGATATGCCTGTCTTTATTTCCTTTGGAAGGAAGATGTGTGAATGTTTATGCCTGTGTGGAATAGCTTTGCAGTCATAGACCTGTAACTCCTTCCTTGTTTTAGCACTAAGAATGGCCACATACATTTTATGTCAAATTTTAATTTCTTTTCCATTTGCATTTATATGTATGAGAGTCTTTCTGTCACCTTGGGGATTATCAGCTGTTAGTGTTGATTTTGGGGTCCTTTATATTTCATTTCATTTATTCATTTCCAACAATGCAGAACATTAACATACATAAAATAACACAATATCAATACAATGTAGTAATGAAAAAAAAATAAGACAACGACAAGAAAAGAATAGGTTGGTGACTATATGGTATTCATGTCGCATGAGTGCATTGATGGTAAACGTGCAAAATTCACATGGTATATTGATTGATGAGGTCGATCTGTTCAGAGAGAGGTTACTGAAAACTCCCTATAAAGCACTCAAACGAGTGAAAGGGAGATATCAAAAGTGATTGAAGTTTCACTCATTGCAAAGATCGTCTATAGTTAGGAATAAAATGGAAAAGAAAAGATTGAGTTGAAGTGGTATACTAAGGTGTGCAAATGCAAGCCACTTTCTGGGAGGTGAAGTTGTGACTTTCTCACACTGATGATCCATCATGACTAATTATCTATGTATGGCTCATTGTCTTGTGTTTGTCTTTACTCTATGAGTCACAATTTAGAGGCACCTTAAGCAAATTGTTCTTATCTTGGAATCCCCACCATGCTCGCTGTTACAAAGTGAGAGTTCTTCCAGTTGCTCCAATGGGGCTTTGGATAACAGCACCATACTTTCAATAGGGAAACATCCATTCATATCACTCGCCCAACAGTTGAGTTGTATTTGCCCTTGGAAATTGCATCATGGCACACTGCCTTGATTAGATTTTTGTCAGGCACTCCTACTTTTTCAGATTATCCTCATTGCAAGACTTTCAGAAGAATTTTAAGATAAGCAGTCTCAACATCAAACTAGATTATAATTTCCTGCAGGTATCTTTGCAAAAACCAAGCCTTTCCAGCTTGTAAGTCAGTTCTCTGTACAGGAGAATGAATTATCAAATTTGCATTGCATGTTGGCATGCCCCAAATGACTCACCTTAAAGTACAGTACACTTAAATTTCCTGATGTTTGCACATCTTTAAAAGTAACCTTGTACATGAACGGTTGGACAATCATAGTATATATACTGCTTATGTATGATTGATTTGGAAAATGGTTTGGAAAATTTGTTAACTCGATTAGTAACAATATATGTGCATGTAGTAAAAATAATAAAGGGTAATTTCAATGACACCTGCAGAGGTAATTTGGGAATGGTGAATATGTCATTTCTAAACAATATTAGTGCTCTTATTTAATTTAAGAAGATACTGGATACCATCTGTTAGTTCCTATCTTAATCATGAACTGTCAAATATCAGTTATGCTCCTTGTCTTGTAAATGTCAGTGAGCAAACACAGAGAGAAGAAAATGTCAGGGTTATGATTACAACTTCTACTGCAACATTCAACATCTTCTCCCTCCACCCCTTCTCCCCCTGCTCAGTTTCCCTGAAAATGGACTTGAAGCCCAACTGCGGTAGCGACAAGGCCTTTGTCTGGCACACACAGGCTGACTTCGCAGATGAGAAGCCCAAGCCGGAGACGCTAGCCATCAAGTTTGCAAATGCAGAAAGTGAGTGTGCTGAAGCTCTGTTTCATTTGGAAGCAGCTTCTGTTACAGCACGTAGGAGAGCTGGAAATTATAGATTTTTTAACATATTTCTGCACACTGGACTAGATGTTTTAGTGTTTTAGTACAAGAGTTAAATTACTCATTAATTCTTTCGAAACAACAGGACTTTATACATACTGCTTTTTCAATGGGTTCAATAACTTGCATAAGTATTGTGTAAGGCCTCTTTCCCCAACAAAAAAGAAAGAGAGAAAAAAAAAAAGAAAACATGTTGGATTAGAATTTATCAGTGACAGCCGATAAGATGTCTTTGATTGATTTGTTTGTCTCTCTTTTGATCAGATGCAAAGAAATTCAAAGAGAAGGTCGACGAGTGCCAGGAAGAACTGCGCAAGTACAACGAATCAGGTAAGGATGATCCGCATGATTTATTGATTGATGACTTCTGTGATAACATGTTAGTTTGGAATTCATGTGTAATCTATTCTTAAAGTGATTTCGGTTTTTGTATCCTTCTGACTGTAATGATGCACTGAAAATACAGGCAAACCTCTTTATAATAAATACAAGATTTCATTATTGCAAAAAGATTTTCCTGGTATAGATTTTTCAACGTGCATTTCTGTGACACAATTTGCTTGCTATGCTGAGCCGATATCGTAAACACATTTTTGAAGACTTTGTTTAAGTTTGAGAGGATTTCATCAGTGAAACCGTCATCACTTCCTTTAATTATGCTTCATCACAACAAGATTGAAAGTATTGGGGGAAAACTTGACATCTAAACATGCTTTGAGAACTCTCGACCAGGCACACACCTTGTACGTATTTGGTAACACATCCACAAACGGGAGGTGCGTTTTTTTCACCTCATCACACACAAAGTAGGGAGGCAACACTCGCTTTGCAGCGTCTGGAAGTTTTGAGACTATAGCATGCAGTATACAGCATGCTATCTTCTCATGTTATGCCCATAGTTGTAGGAGAGACTGACTCTGTTTCTTTGGCTATGATGAAGGACGTTCCACTCCCACATGGATACTGTAAAACATGATATATTCGTGGCATGAATTTTTCGCGGATTGGAGCCGACGGCTTTTTTTGCGGCATGAAATTTTCGCGAAATGCCACTGGCATTCAATGCATTGTGTAGACAAGAATTTTTGCGTGCATTTTGATTTCGCGAATCTTGGCGCTCGCGAAATTTGCGAAATTCAAATGCATGCAAACATTCCTCGTTTTTAAGTAGTAAGAATCCATAGAAAGTTTGTCATTGGAAACAAGTAGAACATATCCACGCCCATCTCCCTATCTCTCTCTCGTTCTCTCTTCCCCCTACCCCTTCCACAAGATGTTACAGTCGTAGACCCACAGATAAACTTGATATTTATACTTAATAGGCGGGCATTTTCACTATGATTATACAAATAAACATGTTTACAAATTTACTCTTCAAAATATCATGTATTTGAGAGAAGCATATGCTATTAAACTGGATGTCTCTCTCGAATGCAACTGGGGCTTGATATTATCACGATTGTTTTTGGTCCCATGTGTGTGTATTAATGTAGCACCAGATGGGCATCTGTTTGAATGAGAAAATTGGTCCGGTCGCAAGTATCTCGTAACAAGGTTTACCTTAATGTGCTCTGCTGAAACTAAAATTGATATTGCCAGTATTTTGTATTCTGAAAAGTACAGGCCTGATGTTCAGATTAATCTTTTCTATGTATCTTGCCAGTAGGAGCACTGATTTACGTGACATGTCCACACATATTCAAATGTAACCAGATGTGCTGGCCACTGTCCATATCAAGAATACAAACAATAATGTTATGATTTTGATCTTCCATATCAAAGAAAATGACAGTGCCTTTTCAACGGCCAATAACTTATGAAAAATTTGAAGATTACAGAACAGCAGTGTACTGTGCTAATAATTTTTCTGCACAGTTTGCTTTTCTCAAAATGAATCCATTTGCCAAGTAGTGATATATGTGCATCTATATATTGTACTACGTACACACTTACCAGACTAGGAAATCTTTTTTTGGCCCACCAGATGACGAAAAGGAGGACGACATGCCAGAAAATGCATCCAAGGAGACGGACAAGTCCAAACAGGAAGCTGACGATGTCGCCGAGAAGCTGGGCGGCATGACGGTCAACGACGCAGACAAGAAGGACGGGTCCGAGAAGAAGGACGAGGCGAAAGAAGGCGCGGAGAAGGAAAAGGAGAAGAAGGAGGAGAGCACGGCGGATCCTGCCAAGGCTGGCTCGGAAGGAAAAGGAGATGCCAAGGAGGAATCTTGAGGATGGCTTTCTAGTTATCACTGGGGTGATTGTAGGGACGTCCTTCAAAAAAAAATTTTATCATCAGAGCAGTTTATTAGGGGAAACAAAAAACGACACGGAGACTCTGTGGTGGAGAGCGTTCTGGAAGGAGAGGAGATGTCTTCACCAGTCACTGGGCGGCTGTGTGGCAGGGACAACGCAAAAAAAAATTAATTATGCAAGGTTGATTCCTATTTATTTCTTCTTTGTGGCTGGCTCTCATCCCAGAGAAAAGTCGGTGGGTGGCCGAGGAGGGGGAGTGAACGTCATGGAAGTGTCTGACGTACGTCCCATGCTGACCCCCAGACTGTTTGCAGTGAGAGTACCCTTGCAGTCAAATGAACTATCTGAAGCCTTGTCGTTGTGATAGTATATAATGCCTCCACTAACATCAACATGTCATCCTCTTAAATGGACTTAGGCTTGTTTGCAGAAAACAAAATGTAGTATTTGTATCTGTCGTCCGACGGAGAAACTGGAAACAAACTTGAAATTTTGATATAATCCGATCCAAAGTCTCATTGCCACAGATACTGATACATCAGGATTAATGTGAGGTTTAATACTAATAAGATTGAAAGAGAAATTGTCTGAGAATATGTGTTGTAAACTTTAAAATTATAGAAAAGTTGCATTGAACCAAGAATGAGCAAAGTTAATTCTTTTCTATGTTGTATGGTGAGACAAATGTGAGGACAATTTTAATTTCATCGTGAGATGCAATTTGGTCTTGGGGAATAGGATATACCTGCCTCTGTGTGGGATCTAGATGAAAGGGAATACCACAGCTATTCACTTATCGCTGTGAGCATAAAGCTTTGCAGTATGCTGTTTTCGTCATGATATCTGTAAAGAAACAAACAACAACATATTTATCTTGTTTTTCTTCCTTGCTTCTTGTAAAGGCATTTCATGTGGCTCTGTAATTGTTGCAGTATGTTGCACATTACACTATACCATGGTATGATGATTGAACACACATCTGTTTCTGTGAGTCCATTGTCGCCTCTCGCAGATGATGCCACGGGCAATTTTGCATTTGCTGAAGCAGCTGAGCTTCATCTGTATCTTGCTCATTGGTAGATTGTTCTGCATTATTTGTGAAGAATGTTTTTTTGGGAAAAAAAGATGATCTTGTTGTATTCCTCAGGGTATAAATTGTGTAAAGGTCATTGGACAATTTGCCACAAATAACTTTGTGACTGTAGTAAATGCAGAGCACCTCTTTTTTACCCGTGGCAGATGATGAGTATTAACACGCATTGTAGGATGACAGGTATATAGTTGTAAGGATAAAACTATAATTAAGGTGAAGAAGATACCAAGCTACTTTGCGAACAGAAAAATAGAAAGTGCAACCCTTGATAGAAAAAATAAGATAAATGCTGCATGAAGAATAGCTGGGAGTTAGTCGGTGATATTGATTGACGTCTTTGGTGTGTGTCAGAATTTATGACCTTTTCTTACTAAACTTTCTTGATTCAGCCTCATTAGAATTTATCAAATTGACATCACCTTCTTATGGTATTGCCTTGAATGGGCAATGATGATAAAGTATAACATTATCTTGATTGTTGTTTTCTCTGGGCATTGACAGTGAGATTGTTCCTCCATATCATTTGAAGATCGTAGAACCATTCAGTAGTGTGAACCTTTGCAGGATTGAATATGGATTGACTCGTTTGCATGTATGGATTGCGCATGTCTCTTCTTCTTTTTTTAGGACCGGACTGCTCGTAAAGTCATTCCAGGCTGTTTTGTCTTTCACCCCATTCAGCGGTATTTCGGTTTCAAGGGAAAATTTGAGTGTGTGTGAACAGAATGAAATTAAATCTGTACGAGGAGCTCTTAACTACTAGTCCTTCACTGTATAACCTGTCCTACAAATTTCTTAGAGCCATACGCACCCTTCCAAGAAGTGGGTGAGGCATGCAGTCAGTGCACTCAGAATTTGTTGGCAAGAAACTGGAGAAGATCTTGCTGGGGTGTAAAAATCGTCGGTGAATGGTGGAAGTCCCGATTCACTTTTTAAACAGCAGGCAAACCACTCCCAACAGAAATTAATTTATGCTTGAATCAATTTCCAATTTTTTTTTCTTATCCTTCCAGATAATCTTTTTATTACGTTGCCTGTTTCTGAAAATGGGAGCAAGGAATATTGAAGAAAAAAAGAAACAAACAGAGAGGCGGGATGGGGATTGTCAACTTTGCGTTGTTTCTCAGTCCTGTGTAGGAAGTGGGTAATGTTTACATCCAGTGTTTATTTACTGCTGTTGGGGTTGTTGATACGACAGACACACTGATGACATGACAATCTTGCTCGATTTTGACTAGATGTGATATGTTTTTGAACATTTTAGTTGAGATGATAAAACCCATGCTTGTATAACGGAAACAGCATTGCACATATCCTAAATTCGAAGGGTTGAAGAAACTGCCTTCCTCTGTCATGTTTTTTTTTTTTTTTTTTTTAACCAGATGCTGTTCTGGTATGGTGTAGGCAGAAAAGTTGCATTGCATTTTTAAGTTACTGTTGTACTGTTATTAACATGATATGAAATAAGTTTTGTTAATGTTTACTTATAAAGGCTGCCATCTACAAAACCAAATAACAAGAAAGAATAACATATTTGTGATTTGCTGCAGTAAACTCACTTTTGGGAACAATGCTGACAATTTTTTTTCCCCTTCTGCTTTGAAGCTATGCTCTATTTTTTCTATGCAACCTAGATGCAACAAGTAATACATTTCAGATATTAAATGTTCATAGTTATAAAGAGTTTAGACTCCCAGATTTCACCATGATACAAAGTTGATACAAGGTCACAAAGTTACATGTGGTGGTGTTCCCTGTCAACTGTAAACAAGGAGTGATTTTCTCTCACCCATAACCAGATCTGTGCAGTTGTCTAAACGAACAGCTAATTCTCGTAATATTTTAGTGGAGTCTTGAAAGTAATGTACCTGGTAGACGTCTGTGGCAAATGTTTTAGTCCGAAGGGAAGGGAAGGGACAGTAAACCAGTGCCTACGAAGAAGCAATTGCCGTTTTCGCTTCTGCTCCTGCTTGTGCCCCCCCCTTCGCATACCCACAGCAAATTTGAATCTCAGGGGCTGTTAGAATGCCAGGAAAACTGACAACATAGTTTCTTTTGACAATGTCACCAAGTGGTTACCAGTATAGTACTATAATTAGTTGACTCGAGATAAAAGGTATTTTTATCTTGAGATGAGGGCTCTGATCGTCAAATTTGAGCAGCTATTTTAATTTGTAAAATGTTACTGTTGTTGCAAGTGTTATTTGTGTCAATGCAAAGGAATAGGAATCATAATTGTCAAGTTTACGAGCCATATAGGTGGAGCAAGATTGAAATTTCCCCTTGCAAGTTTTGTTGTCCCTCTTCTTCAGCGACCTTGCACTCCCGAGCTTGTAGGGATTCCGTGAACTTGTGTTTTAATGTCAGTAGATGTTTTCTATCCATGATCTTACACTGTTGTGACCATTCCATCCATTGCGTTTTAAAGCAGGTAAAGACGAATGTCTCAAGTATCAAATGCAGGTTTCATAGTAAATTAGGGAGCCGCACTTTGTCCATCTGATGGAATACATTGAGTTACTTCCATGAAAGTATTTGTCTCTTTTTTATGCCTCCGCCTGAAGGGTGGCGGAGGCATTATTTTGTCTGTTTAATTGTAATGCACAGAATTGTTAAGCACCAGTATCTCCTGTGTTTCAAAAATTTTCAGCCGATACCATTAACAAGCCATCTTGAAGCCGGCATGAGTAATATTAATGCAATTACATGCAAGACATGCTTACTGTCCTCATTCAAATATGATTTTTTTTTCTTCTGTTACTTGTCAAGTTTTGATTTAAAGTGCAAGACATTCTTATCATTAAAATAACAATATTCCAGTAAGGTGTTCATGGCTGTACTTGTATACACAGTGTATGAGTTTGTGGGATGTGTGGAATGGTTACAGAGAAGCTCAAACACACCATTAGAATTTCATTAAATTATATTACATGTGGTATGGAACCTATTGAGTACAGCAGTGTGACATCATAGCCATTCATTGCCATGGGAACTGGTCGTAAGTAACCTCATCATGTACCCTAAAAATGTCGGCGAACACAAAAGGTGCCGTCAGTGCTCATATTGATTCCAACCCACTGCTCAGAGCCTTGTGTCAGGATATCTTGTTTAGAACCAGCACTAATGTTCTAACAACTTAAAGGGTGTGTACAGTTCTGGTTGAGGTGAGGATTTAGCTTTGAATGTTTTGCAAGATATTCAGAAACCACTCTATGAGATGTCAAAGAGCATGCAATTCCATGGGGTATCAAAAGTTTATTTGATGAAAATCGCTTTTGAAATGGCTGCGATATCCAAAAACATGAAACAAAGAGATCCTAATAAAGTTGTGGCATGTCGCCTTTTATTACTATCACTTTTTTTTTTGATATCTCAGCCATTTGAAAGCCAGGTTTCATCAAATAAACGTTTAACCCGTCTTAAAACTACATGCTCTTTCATATTTTATAAGAGGATTCTCATTATCTCACTTAGGTATGTGCAAAACATGAATCCCCACCTCAACCAGTACTGTACAGTCCCTTTAAGGGGGCTGTGACATCATCACTTTGATAACTCTATAAAGGTTCCTGTGTTCATAAAAGAGTAGAATTAGTACAACTATTTGTCGTAATCTCATATTCACATTTTATGAGGTGATGTCATAGCCTTCGTTAGTCTTCGATAGACTACGAGTTTTCTAACATATTCAAATTTTATGTCTGCATCTCTGAATATGGTTCTTCTTAAAACCTGAAAGCTTGCCCAAGGTTTGCTCAATGTAGTGATGACTAATGTATGGAAACTGGATCCCAAGTATTGAAAAATGTTTTTGAGGTACAGGTTAATTGAATAGCTTGTTACATATACTACGTCAGGACGGAAGAAACATCCATAAATTTCAATATGTTAGTAAACTGGCCTTTTGACTTAGACATAAATTTTCACTAAAACTCCAGGGGGGCGTTTCATCAACGAGTTCGTCGGAGTTTTCACCGACAAATTTGCTATCAGCCAATCAGACGCAAGGATTTACACGGACAACTGTTAAAAGCTAATAAAATCCTTGCATCTGATTGGCTGATAGCAAATTTGTCGGTGAAAACTCCGACGAACTCGTTGATGAAATGCCCCCCTGATTTGAATAAATCATATGAAACTAGGACCTGAGCCCTCTGCCCCATAGATATTCTTAGAATAATATGACCCCCAAAGACAGATTTTTTTCTTCAATGTTCAAAATGATGAACTTTTAGCCATGGGTTTGCCCGTCAATTATGTAATGAAATAGATGTTGAAACAAAAAATAAATGTCCATACAACAAGAATCATACAGATTGGGAATGTGCATCAGACATTAAAAGGGACCCCCCCCCCCACACACACACACACACACACACTCACACACAATTACAATGTGGGTTCAGTGACTGCAGACAGATGAGTTAAAACCTGGTAAAGTTTGAGGAAAAACAATTTGTTCAAAAGTAATTTAGAATTGGTCCACTCCATTTGCCATCTTACCTAGATGAGAATAATTTGTTATCAGAATTGTGATTAAATAGGAGTACACTGTAAAAATACAATGTCACCTCATCAAGTTTACTTCATATGAAGTAAACATGAATAATTATACAAATGCCCAAACAATATGTGTATTATTTGTTTTATAAAACGAAGCATCAGCCATTTTCGCAGGTGTAAGTAAAAATATGAAATCTCGCTCGGTCACCAACGTGAAATGAAACTGCTACATGTATTAGTGCTAATGACCTGTCACTGTACAATGTACTACTGTATACGTATGATCAGTCATGAGCAAAATTATGTGTCGGGCAAATGAATGCTTGGTCACTTGTATGTTCTCAATCAAAAAATCTAATTACACTACTATCTGTTTCATCATTCTATACTCTATAAGACAATCCACATACACATGGACTAGAATTTCAGTGAAAGCTAATGATTCACAGCACACAGACAGCACTTGTGGATAAAACAATTCACTGGACTTGACAAATATTTAATAGTCAATATTTATTCTCCGACCAACCATCACCAAGCTCTCACATTTTTTAATTCTTTTGTTTCCAGGTGCATATTTTACACCTTAAAATACCCTCGCGAGTTTCTCCCAAAAACAAGTACAGCAATACAATACTGCCCTATCAAAAGATTTCTTGTGACTCTCAAAGCTTCCTCATACTTTGTGTGAAGCAAAATGAAACAATCTGACCTTGTTAGTCTGAAAGTCAGGAGCATCTCTGATGCGAGCATCACAATGAAAATACACACACAGTAGTCTCTAGTAATCTTTCACGCCAAACTTATGAGTGTGGAGAGTTAAACTCTTATATTGCAGGGACTGATACAAGCAATGTAACATGTCAAATGTATGCAAATAGAATTTGATGAGCATCCAGACTTTAATTCCGTTGGCATGGGGGAATCTCCTCAAAATTAGTACCTAAATACCATGACATTTACCTTGCTACATCAGGATACAAAAGCAAAGAAATGCATGTATAAAGAGGAAATATATGTATAGAGAGTTTGGATCTGCAAAATTGCCTTGCTATAAGAGAGTTTTGTCAAATCTGACCTCTTTATAATGAGGTTCCAATGTACAACTGGCAATCTGTTGGCTCACGATGTCAGTGGCCTTTTGGGGTCATTGTCATGAGAGGGTTCATCAAACTCTAGCATCCCTTACCCACGCATTTGTGTAACAGGCGACAGGCTGGACAAAGGTTTCTGCAAGTAATGCCAATGTGCAATTGCCAACCTTACACAGCTCACACAAACTACCACAAAGATGAGCAACTCGATGCCCCTTTTAAGTGATGAATTTGTGCGACAGACATTTTGCATGAACATCTGCTTACAGGTATGCATGGAGAGCAAAGGTCAGCATTTCAGAAGGGATTTTGTAGAATTTAGTTGCAAAATGAAATACATTATTTCTGATTGACATCTTGACACAACTAATAATGTTCACTTTCCCACTGACTGTGGATGCAATTAAATCCATTATGTTTCTTGCATATCAAATGTTGACAAAGCAAACCAAAGGAAACCAAACTCTATGTGACAAATGTAGTCCACTTTTTAAAAATTGCACAGATTTAATGATGTACAAGTGTAGAATATGGGTTACACTACAACAACTGATGAATGAATATGAATTTTTCTCCAGAAACATGTGCAATATTGGGTTTTCTGGCAGAAAACACTTGAAACAAGTAAATGTAAGTCCAACATTTTCCTATATTTTCATATAACTGACTACAATCACAGGAGAACAATATTTCTCTCGGGCTTTCTGCCTTTTCACAAGACAAAAGAAAGTGAGTATATATTGGCGATATTATGTGATGTGACTTTGCTTTATAATGTATAGATAAAAGCTCTTGTTATTTGAAGTTTTTTCTTTTCTTTTCTCAAAAAACAAAATGACAGAAGTCATCCTTTGGCCATCCTCCTATCTGTAGAGATGATCGGCCTGGATGTTGGCAGCAATCTCCGCCTCCCACTTGTCTCCGTTGTTTAGGAGCTTCTCCTTGTTGTACAGCAGCTCTTCATGGGTCTCTGTGGAGAACTCAAAGTTGGGGCCCTGTATGTTTGAGAGGTGACGGGAGGTGGAAAGAGAAACACACATTACAGTATGTCCAAAAAAAAAATTACAATCAGATTTTCGCATTGATAACGCCCAATATGATTAAACCTTCTAAATGCTACTTCAGGGTCTTAAAATATAACATCTTAGCTCTATTTTGCAGAAAACCCCATTCAATTTGGTTATGCGGTCACAGGGAAATGTGGATTGTTGTAAAGCATGTCACGAGTCTGATTCTTCCAAGTTTGGCACTTGGATGCTCTTGGAACTGCATGTTAATGTGTAAACACAATAGACAGAACTTGGAGGAAAGAGATTCCTGACATGCTCTACAAAATTCCTCATTTCTCCTTGACCACTGAAGCAAATCAAATGGGGTTTTCTGTAAGATGTGGGCAATGAGTTATAGTTTCATACCTTAAAATTGTATTTGGATTGATTCACTATTTTTAAAGTTATCTTTAAGGAGGGTACCGTTGTAATTTTTTTTTTTTTTTTTTTTTGGGGGGGGGGAAATACGATACATATCAATTATTTCAGGATGCTCTACGGCTGGAAGGCCAGTTGCAAGTTTAAAGTGCTATAATAGTTGGACCTCCTCCTTCAGTTTAAAAAATTTGCTGCTGCCATGGCAACGCATTATGCGATACTAATGAAAAAAGGTGTCTTGCACATCTACCTCTGATAGCGGACACACGTGCCAAATTTGGGGTCAATTGCTCATAAAATGAGCGAGTAGTTTGATCCACAAGATTTGCAACGGACCGCCCAGCCATCCGACCTCAGAGTGATTCCTATATACCCCATACACACCATGTGTAGATGGGGGTGTAAAAAAGGATGTTATCTACAAGCTGATAATTCAAAATACATAGATTATGTGACCCAAATTCAGCAACAGTCACCACGATCACCTGCGTGCAAGTAGAGGTCTGCTTTGTACATTGAAACTAGGGCCAGTATTCTAGAAATCAGACCAAGCTTAGTCTCCATACAAACCATAAATTTGAGGGAAGCTCCTCCATTGCCATAACACAACAAAGGAGCATGCATTGTTTAAGCAATGAAATGTCACTAGGCGTTTTCACATCAGCCCGATGTTTCGAAATAGCGCGCTATTTTCTGACTTGGGAAATTTTCCCGATAGCGAAATATCGCGCTATTTGATAATGTGAGCACAAATTAACGCGCTAATTGTGTCGCTCTGATCGAGAAAATTTCTCGAGTCCAACTCGGGAAATTTCTGAAATAGCAGGATAGTAGCGCGCTATTTGATAATGTGAAAACGACTCGAGAAATTAGCGCGATGTATCCATTATGCCTAGTGTGTGTGACCCGATCGATCGAGGCAAACCGTACACAAATCATGAGGAATTTTTGAGCGGGCACACACATTACTTATGCTATTTGCACATACTCAGCTGTCGAATTAGCTTGAAAAATTCGGGCTAAGTCTCTTCGGACTGATGTGAATAAGAAATGAAATAGCGCGCTAGTTCGCAATCGCGAAAATATTTCGAGCTTGGATTTTTATCGGTCTGATGTGAAAACGCCGAGTGACATCATATCACTAGCTGACCACAATTTAAAGATTCCTTCATTATAGCCAAACAGTATACAAATAATGACTGCTATGAGGGGCACAGTTAAAATTATGGGCCCGAGGTGATGTGAAAACCGTAACCATGCCCGAAGCGAAGCTGAGGGCATGGTTATGGTTTTCACATCACTGAGGGCCTACATAATCTTAACTGTGCCCCGAATATCAAGCAGTCATTATTTGTTTTATATACCGAAAATATAGATTCCGAAATATAGATACCGAAAATATAGATTCTAGTCTCTTTTACAGCACTTGTAAGTTGTAATCAATGCTGATCGACAGCGCGGCGGTCGTACGTACATGTATCATTGGTGCGTACATGTGATCATCTATGTGTACACAGTGTATGTACGTTGCGAGTTGCGACTGTCTCCAAACCAGTCCGCTAGTCTCTTTTACAGCACGCTGATCGAATGCGCAGCGGTCGTATCATTGGTGCGTACATATGAGCGATCTATGTGTATGGGGTCGCGACTGTCTCTAAAACCTATTTACTAACCGTGCCCGGGCCCCGGTCACACTAACTCAAAAATAGGGCACAGCTATTTTCATGACTCCCCTTTTAACCAATCAGATGAGAGGATTCTAGAAATGAGGTATATAATAAAGTATATGATATAATGTAGATGATACTTTTGGGACCTGAATGTCTACTTCAGGGATTTTGTTAAAACTGTGTTCGTTATAGCGGGAGTGCACGGTATAAGATAAGCACATACTCGTTATCTGTACACATCGCCCTCTCACCTCAACAATGGCATCCACGGGACACGCCTCCTGGCAGAACCCGCAGTAGATGCACTTTGTCATGTCGATGTCGTAGCGAGTCGTCCGCCTGCTTCCGTCTGCCCTGGGCTCTGCCTCGATGGTGATTGCCTGTCAGGAAGCGAAAGACCACAAATGTCAAACTCTTATATTGCTATGACTCACTCTTCACACAATACCACTGACAGATTTCAATCCTTCACTCAGTCTGCTCACAGCAAGTCTTAAAGGGGAATGAAATCCAAATACACATGTTATGGTATGTATATGTGAACGAGTGAATGCAGCAATATCAGTAGAATACATCAGTGAAAGTTCAAGGAAAATCAGATAATCCGTTGCAAAGTTATGAATTTTTAAAGTTTGGCGCCACCATTGCTTGATGAGAAGACTGCAACTCTTTGTGACGTCACGTATGGAAAACAATGTATGAAAATGTAAAGAACCTTCCACAAAATTCATTTTTTTTTAAGTACACATTCCTTTGACTTGATACTCATATATGCTAAGGGTAATATTATTCTCCCCTGCTTTCTGAAGGAGGTGAGTTAAGAATTCTTTTATCAAGCTAGAAAAGTGAAAATATGCTGAATTTTCTATTTATAATTTTTCATATGTCATGATATCTCACACTGCTCTTACATCCTTGTACATCTGTCTATGGTGTCAATAAGCTGTTTTGGGTAATCTTGACTGCAAAATTCAAAACAGAATGGCCTTTGGGCTACCAGTAATGCTCTTCTACCATCATCTTTAAAACAACAAAATGACAAAACAAAACAAAAACAAAATATAGTGCAATGAGTGCACAAATATGCAAATCAAAAAAATAAATAAATAAAAAATTGAAATCAAACAAAGTAACAGGTACAGCACAACCAGGGAAATAATTTCAAAAGTTAATAACTTCTTGACTCTCTGTAAGGCTGATACACAGACAGCAAAAAAAACATAGGGCTAAATGTGGTCTCAAGAAAGTTAGACTTGTACACACATTATGTCAAGCACAAGAACTCTCCTTCAAGATGGGCCCCCCATAAAACAAACAAACAAAAACTAAACTAAATTAAACTAAACTAAACTAAACTAAACTAAACTAAACTAAACTAAACTAAACTAAACTAATCTAAACTAAACTAAACTAAACTAAACTAAACTAAACTAAACTAAACAAGGAAAAGTAGAAATTACGCGGTGCGTAATATATGTCCCCGCCGGAAGTAGCATTTAGTAGCAAAATGTACAATATAGGTAAAAAATCAAGGTCAAAGTTCAAAGAAGTCAAAGGTCAAAATTCTGTGTAGAAGTTTTGAAGCTCTCACCTAGTGCCATCACATAAAGGAAACAGAATCGAAATCGGGTTAGAAATGGCGAAGGAGTAGCATTTTGTAGCCAATGTACAATATAGGTTAAAAATCAAGGTCAGAGGTCAAAGAAGTCAAAGGTCAAAATTCTGTGTAGAAGTTTTGAAGCCCTCACCTAGTGCCATCACATAAAGCAAACGGAAGTGAAATCGGGTTAGAAATGGCGAAGGAGTAGCATTTTGTAGCAAAATGAACAATACAGGTCAAAAATCAAGGTCAAAGGTCAAAGAAGTCAAAGGTCAAAATTCTGTGTAGAAGTTTTGAAGCCCTCACCTAGTGCAATCACATAAAGCAAACGGAATCGAAATCGGGTTAGAAATGGCGAAGGAGTAGCATTTTGTAGCAAAATGTACAATATAGGTAAAAAAATCAAGGTCAAAGGTCAAAGAAGTCAAAGGTCAAAATTCTGTGTAGAAGTTTTGAAGCCCTCACCTAGTGCCATCATATAAAGCAAACAGAATCGAAATCGGGTTAGAAATGGCGAAGGAGTAGCATTTTGTAGCAAAATGTACAATATAGGTAAAAAAAATCAAGGTCAAAGGTCAAAGAAGTCAAAGGTCAAAATTCTGTGTAGAAGTTTTGAAGCCCTCATCTAGTGCCATCACATAAAGCAAACAGAATCGAAATCGGGTTAGAAATGGCGAAGGAGTAGCATTTTGTAGCAAAATGTACAATATAGGTCAAAGGTCAAGGTCAAAGGTCACGACTGAAATTCTGTGTAGAAGTTTCAAAGCTCCCATGTAGTGCTATCATATAAAGCGAACAGAATCAAAATTGGCTCATAAATGACAGAGAAGTAGCAAATTGAAGATTTTGATCACACACGGACGCACACACGGACACACGGACGGACGGACGGACGGACGGACGGACGGACACACGGACACACACACGTACGGAGCCCGTTTCATAGTCCCCTGCTCGAACTCGTTCGGCGGGGACAACTAAACTTAACTAAACTAAACTAAACTAAACTAAACTAAACTAAACTAAATCCATCCCAGAATCAAACAAACAAACCCTCAGAATGACCAGACACAGGATAAAAAAAAGACACGGCTCCAATACTTAACTAAACTAAACAAAACAAAACAAAACAAAATCCATCCCAGAATCAAACAAACAAACCCTCAGAATGGCCAGACACAGGATTTAAAAAAAAGAAGAAAAAACAGCTCCCATACTAACCTGTGCTGGGCAGACAGCCTCACAGAGCTTGCAGGCAATGCAGCGCTCCTCACCAGAGGGATACCTGCGGAGGGCATGCTCTCCCCGGAACCTGGGGCTAAGGGGTCCCTTCTCAAACGGATAGTTGATGGTGGCTGGCTCCCGGAAAAGGTAACTCAGTGTCATGCCCAAACCTTTCAGTGGTGCGTAAGAAGAATACATGTTTAAGGATAAAGATGACAATTGAACTGAATTGAATATTGCATTGTCCACTAATAAAATTGTGGAAATAGGCTTTACAGCAAGACATAAATGAAATACAAATAGCAATCATTCACAGAACAGAATACATTCCATGTTACAGAAAACATCTAACAATCAGAAGTCTTTTACTTCGATTGTTACAGAAAATTATGAATAATACAAATCTTATGCTATTCATGATGCAGCTTGCAATTTGAACACAATTCAGTAAAATATACAAATGACATTAGAAGATTTTTTGAGTGAGTAGATTCAGGGAATAATTTTCCAACTGAAATTTGATTTAGCAATTTCAGCTGATGAACAATATTTCAAATGGTATCCCGTACATTTCTATGAAAGAAAACTGCTACACAAAAGTTAGTTTGTGTAGCAGTGGTGTAAAAATGCATAGCAAAATTGCGATGCAATACCAGGAAAATCATTCCCTGAGATTTCATAATCATAATGATATCATAACATTATCTGTTTTATTTTTTTACTTCTATAGTTAAAGTAAGGGCTCCGAACTGAACGTACACAACAAACATGAACATTAACACATATTCATAAGTCATTTCCACGCAAACACTTCACTCTTTGCACAATGCACCTTTTTTTCCCCCTCATTCTTCCCTCCCTTTCTCTTTATCGCCACTCAGGGAGTGGTGATTTGTATATTATCATCTAACAATGTCGTATTGCTTAGACAATCATTTCTGAGGCCCTTGTCCTCGTCAAGCGTTTGCTTATGATGATGGTCTCCTGAATTTCTGTACATCAAGAGTTGCCTAATTTGTCTTTGAACATTAGAACTTATGTTTGCATCAATGTATGCATGAAATAATTTGTTTGTTTTCATTTTGCATTGTGTCAGGGAAAAAAAAAATGTTGGATATTTGAAGTAATCATTTATTTGTTTTAACTGTCAGATTCAAATTATACTGTGCTCAATTACTTTGTTCAATTGACTTTGTATTTCATTTATGTATGAAAAAGAAATTCAGAAATCAAATCAAAATCAAATCAACTCAAACAACTGAAATTCAACATTTGACAATACCAATCCAACTACTTGCAGTTATCAGTGCATCAGTGGCCTCCCAATCTCACTTCACGCGGAACATGCACAATTTGACAATGACTATTCTCATAAGCAGTTTGTTTTTTCTTCTTTTTTTTTTTTTTTTTTAGGTACCCAAATACCGTACAATGTGCCTGGCAAAGGCAATATAATATTGCTTCTACTGCTGACATGCAGCCACATCATGGATAATGATTGTTTCTGTAACTCCCTTCATGTTCTCATTTGCAAATGCGTATCTATCAGAAGAAAAACATCTTCATATTTTACAGGGAACAAGATAAAACGAAAGTCATGGTTTGATCCATGGAACAGTACGAGAAACGGCACAGAAACACTAGACAAGTTATACCTGGTAATCACCATGGTGCAGTTGATGTCATCTACACTTTCTCTGAAACCATGCAACATACAGGCATATCTTCCTCATTTTGTTCCCTTTTTTTTTTTTTTAAACATTAGGTGTCACAAAGTGACTACATTGTGCTCTATGTCAAAGTATTGTCTCTTTTCATCTTACCTAGTTTCCTCTTCTCTTACTGTCTTGTCTAATTTCATTTTTTTTTTCTTCCATTGATATGCTTAGAGACATTGATTTATTTTCTCTCTTTTATTGTGATATACACTAGATATAAAAATGGTCATTGTTATCATTATTATGAGAACTAGTAAGCTGGCAGCCACTGAACGCGGTGAGGGCTGTGTTACCTCTGATCAGCTCGGTGAAGAAAAGTGTTGAGGCGGCCCGGTCTGTGATGTCCCTCATGGTGTCTCCCGGCTCTGTGGCATTCACATACTCTGCAAGATGATACATATATGATGAGCATTCTCAAGCAGTACAACCATAAAACACAAGTTTCTGCTGGTTTAAAATGCACTCTCCTTAATAAATATACATGTATGCCCCTTTGTCTGATGACAATAATAACAATGATAGAGATAATAACAACAACATGGTCTTCTTTACCCAGGGTAGTCTCTTCAGTGTTGACACTGTTCTTCAAAAGGGCCCTGCCATTACTATCACCCTAGCATTACCAGGTACCCATTTATACACCAAGGTCATGATTAAAGAATTCCTACCTGAGAACAGAAGTTACATGTTGAGTTATCAGTTCATACTGTCCATTAAAACTCATTCAGAGAGGAAATGTATACATGGTGTTTCCAATTCAATCAACAAAGTTTTCATATCAACAAATAATTGGACTAGAAATTGATCCTGTTGCAAAAGGATGCATACATGTAAATACGATGTGAAAAATATCCCAACAGTCCTCATTAAATGAGCAAAAGTTTGATATTGATTAAACAAAGATCAGTTTTGAATGCAGTTAAGTTTAATGTATCGTAGGTACTTCTCTGGGAAATGTCGACTTAAGATACTTCATGTTCTTAATGTACAAAAAAAAAACACAACAACAACAAGCACCTATGTAAAACTTGACTCAAGCAAAATCACAAAAACACTACCCCCAAAAAATGAGTAATTGCACTTACTATAACATGTTCTTGCCGATGCATATGTCACTGGTTTCAGTGCATTGTACAGCAGAGTAGTCCCTGCACAAAATAAAATAACAGAATTACTTACACTGTTGTTTGTTTCTACTAATGCAGTAACAATGATTCTTGTTTGGATATCACATATACTTCAGAAATGAATCACACTGTAAGTTATATATTAATGGTAAAAGGTTTCCCTGGGCCTGGGTAATTTGATGATGATAATTCAAAATTAATAATAGTCATCATTGTTTAGTCATCATCATCGTTATCACAATGGACAACAGAAGTTCATATTTTCCCATAAAAATGCCAGAAATTTGGCATTTGCAGACACAAGCTTTTAAATAAGGCAGTGTATACAACCACACGCGTGTGTCTTTACCATCCAGCCACACTCACACGAGTGTGGTTGTAGCCATGGCCCGAGTCGCTGGATACAGCCACACTCGTGTGTACATGTAATGCAGGCCTCGAAATAGGATTTTGGAGGGGCACGGCCATTTAGAAAAGGGCACTTTTTCCAAGAGGCCAGGGCACTTAAGTCAGTCAGAGGGGCACCAAGGCCACATTGGAAAGGGCATGTTTGGTGTTTATGAAAAAAGAAAGAAGAAAAACAAACCGAGAAAAACAAACAAACGCACACGCACACACACACACACACACACACACACACACAGTGCAACACACAACAAAAACCTCTTCCCTACAGCTGTAACACATTCCCGATCTCCGCGTTTCTATCAGGTGAAACGACATTTTTTAAAACAGGAATAAAACAACAGTAGGTATTGATTGAAACTCGACACCCTTTCAGGCCAGCCAGGCCAGGCTGCCATGATGAAACTTCAAAGCACATTCCGACAGCTGGCTGGCAAAACCACAAGGCAAAGGAATTTGTGTGCGCGTGTAGATTGCTATGATTAGTCTGTGACAGACAGTTCATGACCTCCAAGAATGCGCCAGTACGCGCGGTTTCTTCTGTTGATTGGTCTCTCTCTCTCTCCACCCCTCCCCATTCCCCAGTCTGGCACACCTTGGCATCGTGGGATTTTTCTTTTTTCTGGGTGAACTTGGAGTTCACTCTTTACTACTCTATCATTACTAGTATGCGCTGCCTAGCTACTGTAGTACATACTCGCGGCCGCTGCGCTGCGGAGGCAGTCGGGACGGTAAAAGCCGGTCGGGCGTACATGTGTATTACGTACACGTCGTCTCGTATCTCGGAAAGATACTTTGAGTTTGAATCAGATATATCGGGACGCGAGTGAACTGAAGGTATGATATTTGAGATCAGGAAAGTTGTTCAAGCTTATTAAAGAGACTTTGAGAAAGGGCATATCATACGTCATGAATAATAACTTTCATTCTAAAAGGGCACCGCGGCCCCAAGAAAAAGGGCACATTTTTTTGGCCGTAACTTTGATCAAAAAACAAAAGGCATTGCGGCCAACGAGAGGGGCACCGACGGCCATGGCCGTCGGTGGCCGTCGGTTAATTCAAGGCCTGTAATGTACATGTACATAGGGATACACACATGCACACAGTACAGAGAAGATGATCGCTGTGCGTGCATGTCAAACACGTTAACGCCACACAATCAGCTTGCTCACAAAGTGTTGAAAGTAACCTCATTTTCATACCTTTTAATATTGTTATTTTACAAATATATTTTTCGCTCCATTCTCATCGTGTTTGCTTGATATGATGGGTTTAGAATTAACAGCAAAGTTACAACTGCCGCTAAATTGGGGGACTTTGGATTGACATCTCTAAACTGCTGGTGGTGTGCTAGCGATCGCTCAGCGCAGCTGCAGCCTAGCCAGCGCAGTTGTGCCGCCCGCCCGCCGCCCCAGCAGGGACCTGGACCCGTGCGCCGGCTGCCTGTGTACGCTGGATCATGGATGCGCGATTTGCGAGTACCCGGGCTGAACGAACGAAGGCGAAGTCTCCGTAACGACATGATGTATCAAAATCAATTGTAACTTTAAATTCACCTCATCAAATCAAGAAAATGAGAATATAGTTAAAAATGAAACTAGAAATGTCGCTACGGCGACTGGTGTATGCCTCCGCCATAATGCATGGTTCTCCTAATAGGTCTATAGTACAATGTCTTGACAATGTGTGATGACAGTTTCACACAATTGGCAAAATATTAAAATGACAGGTTTGCCACAAATGTGCTGAATGTTCACTTTCCCAGAACTAGGTTCAATTGGATGAATGATTAAAACGTTAGAGTGCAGGTATTTGGGGGAACTGATGATTTTTACTTGACTTTTGACCCTTTTATAAGTTTATGCATTGAGTAATTTTCAAGGTATTGAGAAAAAGTATAATTTCAGTATCAAATGGTAAAATAGTATTATCTAAACCTGGCCTTTGACCTTTGACCCCACAGTTCCAAAGAGAATCACTGTTAGGTAGAACATGCATAAATATGTAAGTTTCATGATAATACCTTGAGTTACTTTTGAGATATGGAGGAAGAAGTGCAATTTAGCACTTTCACTTGACCTTTGACCTTTTGGCAAGAAACTTCCCACAGAATATATATTGGGTTATACATGCATACATCAAGTTTAAAAAAAATCCTTCAGGCATTGCATAAATATAAGGAAAGTAGTGATATATTGAGGAGTTGACCTTGACCTTTGACCTCCTGACCTTTGACCCATGACCCCCAACTTCCCTAGATAATCACTGCCCATCGGTACATGCATACATACTAAGTTCCATGAAGATACCTTGAACCATTTGCGAGATATGGAGAAAAACATGAAATTTCAACCTTTTTTTCACAAAATAACCTGTGACCTTTGACCTTTGACCTTTGACCCTGTGACCCTAAAATCCAAACAAAGTATTATCCCCCCAGGATATACTCTCATACCAAGTTTGATGCAAAACCACCTCACGGTACTTGAGATATTGACAAAAACAAAACGGGACGGACGTACGGACGTACGTACGTACAGACGGACGGACGGACGACCTGAAAACATAATGCCTCCGGCCACTTCGTTGGCGGAGGCATAAAAAGTAAATTTGTCTAGATGGTGTGATAATATTAAATGGGATTAATCTTGGAGGCAGGTTCATGTTCATCGCTTTGCGGTGGTGCATGATCGCGTGTTGATGTGGCCGGCCACACACACATTCCCGCTACGCAATAAAGAGCTTCTTCGTGTGTGTGGATATGTACATTACACACGAGTGTGGCTCACCGGTGTGGCTGTGTCCAGCAACTAGGGCCATGGCTACAACCACACTCGTGTGGCTGGATGGTAAAGACACACGCATGTGGTTGTATACACTGCCTTTAAATAATACTAAGTGAACAGGAATGTCATTAGCTGTGCATTTCCCATAGAACCCACAATATTTTCCCCTGATAAATAATGCTGACAAAAGTGGGTCAAACTAAAGTAAAACTTAAAAGTCCCTCTCTACTAGTCATGAGTATAATGGCATAGTATGCAGAATGATAATATGCCAGCTTTCCCTCATCAGTCAACTTAGTACTTGGAGATCTGTGTCCACTCCCATTGGTCCCAGACTCGGCTCAACTCAAAATGAGTCAAATCATGGCCACACTCATAATAGTTAATACTTAAAAATGGAAATGTAATAAACAATCTAACATTACTTAGTCTGATCCAACTATTGATTGTACGCTACAAGTCGTAACTTCCATCTTTTCATTGTTAAATTTATAAAATTTTAAATATTCCAGCTCCAGTAAAGCAATATCATGCTAACAAAAAAAAAACTCACTTTCTAAATTGCAATCCAATGAAAATATGCTATTATGTTGCCACTAATGACAGTACAACTGAAGCCTAATTTACTTCTATAAACTAGTAGAATCTAGACTTACACAACTAGACAACGTAGACAACTTAGACAACTAGACAACTTAGACAACTAGAACTAGAATCTAGACCAATCTATGCCGTAATTACACGTAGGCCTACGGGTTACAGAATTTTGAACACATGGGACTACCTCTTGTCCACTCTAAATCTTTTGCTTATATTTTGCGCAAATATGATTTCTGTGATAATTCATAATCTCATATCGGCCTAAAATCAAGTCAATCACAACTTTTTTAGAACGACTTCAGCTAATTCAAGTACGATTACAAATGCGAGTAGGGCCTACTTACCCGATTTTGAGGCAAGCGACAGATGCCGTAGAGTCGCCATGATGGATCTGTAAAGTCGTCGGTTACCAAACAAGAAAATCCCAATCTCTCTTCGATAGTCACACAGCATGTGCGCCATCAACGGCGAGGCACCACTATTTGTTTTATAAATTCTGTGTGAAACAAGTTTTTATTATTTTGATATCAATAAGATATTATTAGGATGGTGGTCCTGACAGGAATTTATTCCTTCTCCTACCTGATTTTTTTTTTTGCATGTTTTTGTCTGATGGTTTTTTTCCCCACTTTTCTTAGGACCACTTTGCTTTGCTTTATTTCTGGATATCTGAGGAATTTCAAAGCCGATTTTCATCAAATAATTCATCTTAAAATTGTATGCCTTTTGATATTTCATATACCGTACATGGTTTCTGATTATCTTGAAAAAAAAAACACCTTAAAACCTGAATCCCCATCTCCACCAAAAACTATATCATCCCTGTAAGATATCATGTGGTGATTATAGTCTATTGATTCTTCTGAAGTATTATCGAGAGACACTTCAGAATAAGACTCATTATAGAAGAGGGTTGACGTTATGGAAGAGCAACTCTTCCATAACTCTTCCAGAATCTGATATTCTCCTAAATAAATCCTCAACGAACTTATATTTGAAATCTCCTCCCTCTTAAAAACTCCAAAACCCTTTGGTATAATAGGACTTTTTCACCTTCTCTCCCCCTTCATCCCTCCTCCATCTTTCCATCCAATGTTGTGCTGAATATGCTATACACTAGGGGCGGATCCATGCCCAGGCGGGGCGCACTGGGCGCCCCCCCCCCCCCCCCCTCCCCTTTACTCTCTAAAAAAAATCGAGTGAAAATTTTCACTCTTGAAGGAGTGAATACATAAAAGAGTGAATTTAGAGTGAAATTGGAGTGAATTTCGAGTGAAAATGTTCATTTTCACTCAGTTTGGAGTGATCATCAGGGATCACTCGAAGATTTTTGAGTGATCCCTGACGTCACTCTAAAACGAGTGAAGATGAACATTTTCACTCGAAATTCACTCCCATTTCACTCTAAATTCACTCTTTTTTGTATTCACTCCTTCAAGAGTGAAAATGTTCACTCGATTTTTTTTTTAAGAGAGTACGGAATTCCTGGATTCGCCCCTGTGGATATGCATACCCTGATTCTTTGTGTGTGTGTGTGTGTGTGTGTGTGTGTGTGTGTGTGTGTGTGTGTGTGTCAATCAAGCCAGTTTCGATAAAATAACAGATTTCAGTGACACTCGGGCCTCTGTTCAATGCCTTGTAGGTCATTATTAGAAATCATTACATTTCAAGATTCATCTCATCTGCAAAAGAAATGTAAGATTATTCCTTTTAAAAAGCTTTAAAGACTTCATCCCAACATTATTACAAGTCATCAGTATTGATCGCAAGCCATTGTTTGTCATGAAAAGCATTCAATGCACTGATTACACCATGTTTCCAGCGAGAATTCCTTCATTCAAACAAGTTAATCAAAATCGATGAGCACAGCCAAAAATCCTGAAATCTCAACGTTCATTGCTATTCAAAATGAAGTCAAATCCAAATTTACTTTACTTTGTAGATGACCAGTAAAATACATCAAAATCACACTGAATTATACGGTCATTCCATCATTCACTTATCAGAAGAAAAAAAAAACCGCTAAAATGTTAAATAGCAAAAATAACTTTGCAGACAATTATTTAGTCCCTATTCGGGTTGAAGAACATTGCTGTAATACAAGAGTGTGTGTGCTTGATATTCCACGTCAAGTCAATAGACTCCCGTTGGATGTGAGATGCCAGGATTATTTCAATGCGCCTCTCACTTAAAGCATGCACGTGTGCAAAGTTCAGCACCCATGTTTGAAAATTAATGTGAGCGGAATTCAGCCTCGAAGCTAAAACGGATTGAGGAAGGTGATTCAAACGGGATGAGGCGGACCAGACAGGACTTGCAGATAGAATAGTGTCTAATTATCATTTTTTTTTTGTTTCTTTTTTGAGGATGATCGAGATTCATTGGTGTGGTGATATATTCGAAAGGAGACGAGGAAAGTAAGTGAAGCATGTACATGTACGTACATAATTAATATATCTGTGATCAACTGACAAAAAACATCTAGATGCTGTGAGGTTACATGCCTATATGCTTCTAAAAGAATATGATAAAGTTTAGGTGTGAATGTTAAACTATTATGTTGTTGTTTTTTATTTGCTTTCCATGTTTTTAGTTGTTTGTTTGTTTTAATTTGTCTTTGCCTATACCAAACTCAACCAAGCTCATCGGGGATGGGTGATAATGAAAATAATAATTCTCCGCTCTTTCTGCAATAGCGCCCCCTACAATTTATCTTTTTTTTTCTTTTCATCTGAGATTTGCACTTTTTTTCTATCATTATTCACTCGTTATCATTCTATCATTATTCACTCATATATATTATATATATACATATACATATATATATATATATATATATATATATATATATATATATATATATATATATAATATATATATATATATATATATGCGACAAAAGACAGCACTTGCTGGAATTTCTTCCGTGAGAGCATTGTTCATATAATACAGCAAACACTGAGCCAATAATGCTTTGAGCAGGGAAGTGAGACTAAAATTCTCACCTCCCTGGTTTGAGTGATCATTACAATGTCAATAAAAAAATATGTAGGTCTTGATTTCTTCGAGGTTGTTGATTTGTAGGTATAGATATATAGATTATAAGTTTAAGCTTGTAAGTTTAGAGGGATTAGTTAGTGTGTGTATGTGTGTGTGTGTGTGTGTGTGTGTGTGTGTGTGTGTGAGTGTTATGGGGATGTCTGACTTATTTTTATTTTTTTAACAATGTGGAATGTAATTGTATTCAAATTCATGGTACAGCTAGGGCGTACTACAAGGCTTAAAGGGATCTACAGTTTTGGTTGAGACCTAATTTCAGGTTTCTAACATTTTTTGTTGAAATAATGAGACACCTCATTTGAAAAATGAAAGAGCATGTAATTCTATGAGGAATTCAACGTTTATTTGATGAAAATTGGTTTTGAAATGGCTGAGATATCAAAAAAGAGCGATTCTAATGAAGTGTGGGACCCACACTTTATTACGATCGCTTTGTTTTACTTTGTTTTTGGATGTTTCAGTCATTCCAAACCTGATTTTCATCAAATAAACTTTGAATTCCTCTTAAAATGATATGCTCTGTATTATATCATAAGTGTTTTCTTGGTATCTCACAAAAAGTTAAAAGCCCAATTCTCATCTCCACCAATACTGTATACCATCCCTTTAAAAACTGTGAAGAGATTATTTAATTCAATACTTTATATCGATTCAACACATAGATTAATTCATGTAGATATGAACAAATTACATACCAAAGTATAGATATAAGACAATGAAAACATTCGAAACAAGGCGAGGATATGAAAGAGGTGAACTTCGAAATAAAGTCGAATGTCCTTTGAAATGAGTTGCACAGTGATCGAGGTATCGAGAGAGTATAGTAATCATATGCCCAGTCAAATTAATCGGGTCATGGATATTCTGCTCTGGACGGATGTAAAACATAACGGGGTTTTAAAATGATAAGAGAACATTGCACTTTCATAAGATAGGAAGTTTATACAAGCGGTGTCCTCGTTTGCTGTTTTTTTTTTATATCAATGGTACGAGGTCTGGTTTGCCCGTATATGTCTACATAATACTCACGAGTTTAAGGATATATATACCCTTATAATAATGAGCATAAAGTAATACCGTTGCCTCAAACTGTTGCATTGGAGTGGAAACTCTGTATATACCTTGACCGCATAACATTAGATGTATGGGCATGCAAAACATGCCCCCTGCTTTTTTTTTCTCTCCTTTTTTATTTGCGGGTATACAGGTGAAATTTTGTAGTCAACAACAGGGGTTTCAAATTCCGATGCCCCCGATGTTGCTGGTATACTATAAGTATACACAGTATATACACAGCATAAATTGTTCAACTCCGTCATTACCAATGAGACCGGTCTGTGTACACCACTCAGTGTAAAACCTATATGTTTTTTTTTTTTTAATGCGGATTGGCACAGAAACCTCGTAATAATAATAATGATAATAATAATAAAAAGATGTTGTCATTCAGAGTGATCTATATTTCATCAGAATGCCGTTGTGATTGCTTGTTATACTATACCGATGATATATGAATTTAATCATTGCTATAAGACCCATCGCGTCTGCCAGTACTGTCGTGATACTTTGCAGTTCAGGGCAAACGGGGCAGTCCTTAGAATTCAGATTTTAAAAAGTTGTGATATTAAAAGTGGAATTTCAAGGATCATCAAGAATACAGATAGAAATCCTTTGGTGAAAACCAAAATCGGTTTTCTATTTGCAATCCGAGGTCATGATGCTCCATTTATCTTGCTATCAATAATGATAAAAAACAACAATATTATTGTACTATAGCTAATGAAATGACATCCTCGTATAATGAGGATCATCGAAGCAGGCATGTTTTGAAGACTCCCTGAAATGAAAGATATCGAGGGTTATCTCATGATAGCTACGGTTCACTAAATCTAGACGTATAGAACAGACACAGGATGCACAATCGGTACTGATAGGTATCCTCAAATAAACGAGTATTATTACTTAGACCCGATTTCCTTCTTTTACAAAAACAAGAATTGAATAAGATATGAAGTGAGCTTTCTTGAAATGTCTCAATGAAAACTTGCTAGAAAATTTATAAAAAAGGGGCAAAACAAATACACGCAGGTGTGAGTTTTCTTCGATTTGTCTCCCTCTCTAAATGTAATTTGTAAGCATAGATCAGCAGTTGCGATCTTACAAATTTCATTTGTAGAGGGAGGCAGAATTGAAGAAAATTCACACCTCAACCTTCATCCCTCTGCTTAATAATCTCTTGCTTTCAACAATCTTTTTAAAGAAAAGTTGTACAAGTGATCTATAAACGGCAGTAGGCAACTTTTACGCGATGTATTACACGTGAAAATCGTGCGGTATGATGTCGTTCGTCGCATGGCGTACTGGCGTACAGCACAATTTGCGACAGGATCAAAGGATTAATACCAAGGTAGCCTACTTCTCCACCACTCTTCACATTCCTTCTCTTTCTCTTTGTTTTTCTTCCTGTGAATTTTTCTTGCAATCTTGAATCATGACTGATGCAAAACGAAATGAGCATATACTGTATATATATATTTTTTTTTTAAATTTATTTATATATATTTGTATATATATATTTTCTCTTGATCATCAATATGTAAATACTAGTGCGTGGATAAATCGACACATACACACACACACACACGCACACGCAATTATGAAATCATATATATATAGATAAGTGAATGAATGAATAAATAAATATATATACATAATAATAATTATTATCATTATTATTATCATTATTATTATTATTATTATTATTATTATTATTATTATTATTATTATTATTATTATTATTATTATTATTATTATTTTCGAGATTCAACAATGCGGGCAGTTTAAATGATATGTGCCAGTATCAAACAGCTCATACTAATTAGAGTTTAGCAGTTTTGGCAAAGACGAAAAGGTCGATTGTTCCATGCTGATATCACAATAATACTATATTATGTCAAATCCTGATGTGCATTGTTAATCACGCAACAGGAAAAAAAAGAAAACAACAAGGCACATTCTCGATACAGCCTGCCATGTTTGTCAAGTATTTCATAGCTTACTAGTAGTTGTACTGTTATGTGTGTGTATTGTTGGTTTTTTTTTTCTCTCTCTCTCTCTCCCTCTTCTCTGTATTTGCTCGCAAAATTTTGCCCTTTGCATAACGCCAGCTATTCAAGCTTGCTGAATGGGAAAAAATGAAGTCCACGTGTACAGTCACGATATTCCGTCCAAAACGGCACACAAAAGAGAACTAACAACGTTTTACACAGATGGAAGGCATTTGGTACTGTACGTGTGTATCTCGCGCCTATATTCCTATGGGTCAAAGTCTACACAACGAGCTTTTCCGCCACTTTCTCATTTGCATAGAGATCATAACAAACTTCGCAATATTCTATTTTTGTCCCCTGTCACCAACCCAACGGCGCGCGGGGGTGGTTATCCGTACTATACGTACCGTACCATACGACGATCGGGGAAAGATCGATTGTAAACATGAAGGTGTGCACCTTGGTGTGCATAGAACCTTACACGGTACTATCGGAAGGATAAGCTGGGATGGCTTCATTTATAGGGAGGGGGGATAGTAGAAAGATGTATTACGCGCGCGGGATCGAAGTTTTCCATTAAGTATGTCCGTCTGTCTGTGTGTCCCCCTCTCCTTCTCTCCCTCACTCTCCCTTTATTTGACTATCAAATCATCTTGACGAATCAAAAGTGAAGATACAAAGTCTGTAATATTAAGTAGAATCTTAGAGAAAGATCGAGAGAGAAACTATTTCGCTAATGCTTATTTCTTAGCTTGACATTTATTACGTATTATCATATAAAATATATCTATGATATTATAAAAGCCTGCATGTAATATATATATATATATATATATATATATATATATATATATATATATATTGTATTTTAAGAAATAAAGATGAATACAAAACACACGCACACATACTAGATCTGCACACAAGTGACAAAGAACATTCTTTCGTGTGCAGAAACGGCGGAGGTCTCTGGCCTTTACCGGAAGGATGATGAGACAAGAACAACGCGCGAATTAAACTGGCAATTTTTTTCTTTTTGTTTGTATGCTTTTCTTCTCTTTTTCCCCCTCGTCTGGAGCCATCACCTACTGTGACTTTTTCCTGTTTGATAAATAACGCAACCACAATCGCGGTTGGCGGTATCAATTTAGCACGGTTCGTGAGAAAGTGAAATTACTTCTGGCTGTCTGTGATAAAAACAGTAATAATGATGAGGTTTATGAACGAAGAATGCAGGATCAAAAATGAGACATAAAAATATGACAAGGCGGCAACAACTTAATAGGGCACGCACGGGTTCCTGGCGTTAGTCTCGGAACTCGAGACTCTGATTTCTAATCTGATTGCTTCTCATAAAAAGTATCCTTCCTTCTTCTTCTTCTGATTAAGTCTGCCTCCTTCAATAGACTGAAGATTCTTGCAGACTGGTGCTATTTACATCATAATACAATTCATTTACAGATATTTACAAGCACATAGAAAATTTGACGAAAATAACTAGCCACTGTGATCAACCGTTAGACGGTTTCGAAATGATCCCACATATGGCGCTAAAACAATTTCTGACGACAGGGAATTCCAGTTCCTTACAGTTCTTGGGAAGAATGAATGGCGATGCGATTCAGTTGTCGAATATGGTAAAATTCAGTTCTCTTCCGGCCCTTCCTCAAAGCTTAAAATTGAGAGCATATTCATGGATTGACCCCGCACGTGCCATATAGGCCTAGTAAGTGTTGCTTGCAACACCTCAATGCTACTTTCACTATTATATCTTAACAATTGAGTCACAGTAAACGTCTCTGATGTAAGTCCCCCTTTAAATATCCTGTATCCTCGGACCAAAGCAGTTTACAATATCAAAATGAAAATATTCCCCCATGCACGTTCCGTAATCCTTGTCTAAGCATTATTATGTTCCATGCGTCATTTCAATAGTTATGATTATTTCTAATAAGAAGAAACATATAATTATGCACTGATGAAGCCACCCTGTGAAAACAAGACTAAGAAATAGATAAATAGATAGATAAATAAATAAATGAATAAATAGATGAATGGATAAATAGATAAATAGGTGTATAGATAAATAAATCATCATAAATAGCTCATAACGTGAAGACAATACATCTGTGAAAAAAAATTAAGGATTGAAATTTATCTGAAAAAAAAAGTTTTTCAGAACAAAGACATTTTATTCTTTCTGCATGGGAAACAAAATGATAATCCTTTGTTCCTCGACAGCTCACTCCCACATGGCGAGGGACTAAATTATGATAATATTACTAACCCCGTTCCAAAATGTAATCTTCTCACCGATCGTACGTACATACACTCTCTATGGAGTTTTCCTGGCACTCCAGCTAGTAGTATAGCAGCCATGTATTGAAGTCGACGTCGCGCGCACGCACAATAATCAAAACATTGATCGACGTGCTTTGTTCATCTTTCCCGCGACAAGGAAGAAAGCATCCACGTAATTTAGAGTTTTCTCCCATACTTCAAGAATTTCTGAGCTCATCGAAGGTGTGAATCTACAGGTGCTGGTTACCCTTCTTCTTCTCTTGGATCACTTCGAGCATAAAGCCTGCTTTTAGAGGATAGTACAGCAAGGTAAGTCGATTGGTCGTGCAGAGATCTCTTACCAGCTGTGTGTAGTGTGTTGTCTTGTGCAATAATCGTATGCCTTACCGTCATATTCTCAACAAGCTGTTTCACAGTACAGTGCATGCAGTGTTGCTATTTTACTGTTGAGTGCAGTGAGTGTGACCAAGGAGGTACTACTAGTACCTCCTTGGTGTGACTTCGACTCCGAGACAGACCAGTAGAAGTGCCAGTACCAAGGAGTTTTCTACGATAACTCCTTGCTTCATGCTGTAACGTATGACTGGGACAGATGTTAAATTTTAGCATGTAATATGAAGACCCACTCTACTTCCATTGCTTCGCCTGCACTTGTTATCAAACCTTTGTCGATTTACCCTTTTTTGTCAGATCTGTAATTACATGCATTGTATAATTTGTAAAGACATACCGGTAGTCATAGCTCTAGGTCTAGACTAGATGTCGAAATTGTCGAAAGTTCGTGCCAGTGCCGCAGTGGCGGCAGTGCCATTTTAACTGATTCAGTGATTGCTGATCAAAACTCTTTTCTTTCCTTTATTTTTCTTTTCAGGTTTTATATGGTCTGGTTTTTTTTTTTGTGGGTTAAACTTAAAGCCATAGGCCTAAAAATGTAGGCTCATTACAACAGTATGTGGCTTCTACATGATGTGTAGAATTGAAAGTAGGGCCTACATGCAGAGTTACTAGTTCTGAGTGGGAAAGTCGATTTTGAAGAAAGTCAGTGAAATCAAAGCAAAAGTTTTTTTTTTTTTTAGATATCTGTCATTGGCATAGCTACAATAAGAAAGTCATGATGTATGTGGGGATCAAAATGTGGGTAAGTCATGTCCCTACCCTTGTGTCAATATCAGGGAGGTGAGACATTGTCTCACCTCACCTCACCACTGGTCTTTTAAATTACTGCCGGGAGGACCGGAGTCGCAGGCCCCCTGCGAGGTCCTCCCGGCAGTGAGTTACATGAATCAAACTCTAGTGGCTAAGTGCATTAGTTGTCATGTCACACTCATGGGACTGGCTTTGGCTTTGTACTAGAGACATGAATCTCCAGTTTATGTGGGAAAATTGCATGTTGATTATCAATGTCAAAGGATGTGCAAAGCCTCATGAATAGCATGATAGGATATGTGACTATTTTGAGATACAAATTTGTTTTCTTTTTCACCTAGTAAACTCCACAATTTGCCATGACTTCATAAGCTGTGCTACCAGAGTTATGAATTGTCCATTGCTGTTCAGCTGTACTTCTTGTGTTGGTACAGTATATGGTAGATGTTACTGACGTGAAAATGTTGCATTAGCTATCACAAAATGTCAATTTCAAAATACATGTAGGTATAAGGCACACTGAACATGAAATTGAAAAAAAAAGATTCGTGAGCAAATAGAATTATTCATTGTTTGTAATACAAATGGTAACACAAATGTGCAGAGGGTTTTCATTGAGAAATGTGAGCCACTAATTCACTTTCCAACTTTCATATTTCATATTCAATTTGGCACTGCAGCTGTAGCTACATGTATGCTCAGTGTCTGTCCATTTCCTGATGACTGATGCATTCACAAACTCTCAGAGCAGTATCAATATTCCTCTGTTCAATTAAATGATCACAGGCCCCCTTTCCGTGAAAGAATGGGTTGAGGCACTTTAATCCTCAGATTATGTGCTGGCCTTCGTAAATCAAGTAGCCCTTCCGCACATTTCACCTGCTTATGGGATTACCCGTCAGTGCAGCTAGACAATTCAGGGATCAATGCTTTCACTGTGCAGTAGACTAGAAGGCAAGAATTTGAAGATGGAGAAGAATTGTTCTGAAGGGGAGAGGGTGCTACATCTTGTATGTATGTTGTAAACATTGGGAAAAAAATATTAGGCTGACAATTTTTAACTTGCACTCAAATTAATTTGAATGAGTTCAACAGTCTGGTATATGTATGCTTGGAGCAATGAGGGAAGAGAGCTACAAGGATCTTATTGTTTATTGTAGAATATAAATAGTGCTGTCAGCTGGCTTTCTCTATCAGGTGACATGAGCCAAACAAGCTTGACATTCACGTAAGCAGGGTTGAAAAATTGCTCCTGAGTACTTGCCTGAGTCAAAGTTCTGGCAATGCACATCGTATCACAACTTTCGATGCCCTGGGCTTGATAGGTACAATGATCCATGTGTGATCTGTGTGATTTGTCTTGCACATTGTATGGCAACTGTCTGGTTACATCAAGTTAGTTTCTTCCAGGTAAATGTGATATCTGCCGGAATTATGATCAGAACATAATGTGGTTGGAATGCAGGCACGATGAAATTTCAATTCCTTTACATGTATACAAAATGCATCAGCCTACAGTATACACTCTGTAGTATGCATTTTTTTGATGAGGGCTGACATACAGTTTGATAATTGTCAAGGATCGAATGAGTTATAGAGGGACGTAAATTGCTCTAATGAGTTTTATTTCAGGTGACAGTGGCTGTTACACATGTACATGTCATATTCTTCAGACTGACTCCCTATATAATCTATTAATGTACACAAAGCATACAAAAGCATATAACCTTTACACACGCTCGCGTACCTACAGTATGTGCGGTATTCCTGCGTTCTAATGAAATTGTGTGAGAGTTAACAGCTGATGGAGCCAATTGACGGACTGTAACAGCTGTTCCATATTCACTTCCTTGTTGATATCCCGGATACCATATGATGTGTTTTCCTTTACCTGGGTAGAGTTTTGTGCAGCAAACCACAAATATCCCTGTAACCTTTTTCTGTAATTTCAAAGAGACCGACACATTTTTCATACTTATGCTACCATATTTTGTTAGAGGCATTGTGTTTATTACAAGTTCAATACATGATTCCATTTCAAATATAATTCACCACATATTAAATTGTTCAGTTTAAGGATACAAATCAAAGTCTAAAAATTACTACTCTGTCACTGTTCAAAGTGTTCCTTGTTTGTATAAATGATCGAAGTATGCTATACATTGTAAATTCAATGTAGGCCCTATATAGCAAAAGGAAAATTCATTTGGCCTTGTTGTTATCCTCTTTTGTTTCAAATACTAAAAAGTATTGGAAACTGATTACTAGCAGTACTATTCAAGTGTGACATCTTTCTAGACATAGGTTATTTATAGATTGGCAACACACACACACACACACACACACACACACACACACACACACACAAAGTTATCCATAGTGCATTCCTAAAATGTATATACAAAAACTTCTTCCCCTTGCGTGAATGGGCATTTAAATAAGACCTCATACCTGCAATAGGCAAGTGCCCTCCTTCACTGAGCTGTAGTTGCCTACTGGGGTGTAGGGCAAGCTGGCAAGCAGACCTATAGTTTTATATCACTTTGCATCATATGTGTATGGGCATATTAAATACACTGTATTCCTTATGATGGGGGGAAATGTGTCTGTTCACAGTATATATCATTATTATACAATCTAGTGTGACTGGCCTTTTTTCAAGGCTTCCTGTAGAATGTTTTCTCCCCTCCCCCACCCCCATCCCATGAAGATAATAATAATAATAGGCCTATATATTTTGTAGACCATGATGTACACATAGCACTTTCATCAAATGAACCTGGATAAATGGAAAGAGAGTTTTGTCCACACTAGTGATTGAGGTTTCTTTGGTCTGAACAAGAATTATAAGCTAAAATGTAAAGAATGTCCACAAAAATGGTAAGAATGTGCAACACTGTCTTCATTCCCTCTGCGAGCCTTGTGCAGAGTTTTTTGACTGGTGCCTTGGAATGCCAGCATGCAGCTGTGAGGTCCTTCTGCCCTCCGTGGATGACTAGCCATTATTACTAGGCAAGGCTCCAGATTGTTTTTCTGGCTGTGCCAACCACAGAAGAGTGAATATTGGGAGTCAATTCAATTTATTCCCTCTTTGGAACATCGCTTGAGCTCACATAGAGGCCAGTGCATACTCTCCATATTTCTGTTTTTCGTGGCGTGAAGCAGGGTTGTGATTCACCCGTCGCAGGCCGGCCGCAGCAGTCTGTAGGTGTATCCATGTCCAGCGTGGGGGAGACTGCCCAGTCAGTGAACATGTATGGTCAATGAATGTCTGAAGCAATGCCCCACCATGCCATACCCATGTCCCCCCCCCCTACTTTGATGAGCAGCAATGAACAAATAGATTCATATGATTTACTGTACATTTCTAGCATGTATCAAGAGCTGCTGGCATGAATTTTGGCATTTGAACAAAGTGATCATTTTGTCGATTTATAGAACATGAATTGTGGTATAAATTCAACTGTTTGTCACTTGTCATCATGTCATAATATGCAGATAAATTTTAGTTTCTAATGGCATTGAAAATCATGTCAAGATAGTAAAAATGTTCTGAAGATATAGGCCTACAGTACTTGCGCATCTATTCATGATGCAGTTCCATTTGTTTCTCTTTTATATCCCTACCCATGCAACCCTAAAGCAATAAAGAAAATTCTGCTGTGCAGTGTACACAGCTACCTGAGACAGAACCTTAGCCTATGAATGAAAGACAAGGCAAATTCAGTTGCAGTTGACTGAGGATATCCAGCCTTTGGTGTGGTAATACTTGGGAAGCCATAACTGTGCTCCGTACTGCTTTGGTTCAGTATCCTCGTCACCAAAACACACACGTGCAGTGGGCCCTCGCTCACAAAGCCTTATTGTACATGTCTATCACGTGCACTTTGTCCTCATTGTTGATTGCTTGTTTTTGGGTAAACAAACAAGGAATATGAAGCACGCAAACCCCTACCCTCCTTGCAGCCCCTATTATTTGTGTTGATCTAAGCCCAGAGCTGACTGTTCACTGTCACCTGTTCTGCAAGGTGACTGGAGACATCCGCAGAAGAAATTTGCGACTGCATGTGCGAAATCACGAGAAAGCTGTGTATCAAAGTACCGTACCAATGTTCAAGTGCTTCTTTGATAGTCATCTCTGCCGACACTGCATCTTGTGATAAGACCAAGTTCATATCATGATTAAAGTTTGCAGATGCATATTTTCGGCATAAGGATATTAAGATGTTGTCAGAAACTTGCTTGGCAACGAGTGATCGAATGCTTTTATACAAGTGTGAGAGGATTTCATTTTGACTGCAGCAAATGGCACATCTGTGTAGCTACCATGATTATGATGATAAATCATACATTTTGTTTGTTCACACAACCCAGGTAGTTAGAAGAGTTGCTTAAAAGTGATCAGTCTGCCTTTGCAGTGTTGACGGAGGTGGTAGGAGAAGTTGCAATTGTTTGTTGTTTGTTTGTTTTTTCCAGCTAGCAGTAAAGCGGGTGCTGTATTTTGAATTTGTATGTTTAATATTGCTCATTAGAAAAGAATGAGGAGATAAGATACGATGACTTCTGAAGTAAAAGTAGCCAGAAAAGGCTCAGAATGATAGATGAAAACCATGAGACAGCATGTAAGGACAAATCAGCTCTGTATTGATCTGAGCTGGACTTGCTTTGTATTTAGAAGTGTGTCTGAAACATTAGACTACTAGCTGTAGAACAAAGGCTATCAAAGTTGGCATGCTCACCATTGTCACATTATAAAGAACTAATCATGACTGGGTGCTTTGTACGATAAAGAAGAAGGAGCCATGTAATGATGCAATTTTACTGACAGCCAAGCTATTCATCCATTGTGCTCTCCTGAAATGAGTAATCACAATTTTGCCTTGAGCAAATAGAAAAAAAAAGGGAGAAGATTCTGTCTCTGTGTATTATCTGTAACTCAAGGCAGTTAGGATGTTTAGTCACCAGGGAGAGGATCCAGTATAATGTCTTTATACTGAAAAGCAACTCTTTCTTGTACACAATTTTTCTCTTTGTTATGTGCAAAGGACTTTCCATGGATACAGCAGTACAACAATGTTGTTTGAACAAATTCTTCTTCTTTGCACACAAGGAAAGCTGCATGTACAGTTCATCATCTGAATTTTTATCCTTAGCACTCAATAGCAGGGTCATAAAGAATTGCTGATAATTTCAGAGAAATGTGGCATTGATGATGATGTCACGCCAGGCCATATAGTTCGGAGGTATGTTACTCAAGCGGCATGTTGGTCATGTGACTGAGCTGGCTATCAAATGCTAGGGTAGTGGCAAAATGTCACTGTTTTCTCAAAATCTGCCCTCTTCTGCTCAATAAACTTTTGACTGATTCTTTGCACTTTATTGCAAATGAACAAGACCACGAGGTAAAAAGTCTTTCAAGGATAATTCCAGAGATAACAATAAGAGCAGTGTAAGAAAATCCAAAGTTACCTTGCAGCAAAAACCATTTACTTGATGGTTATTTCATGCTTACTCCTTATGCATTACCTCTCTCCCATTTAGTCTTGAGAGATTCCAAAATGCGTAGATTAATCACCGTCTCACTCAGTGCGCGTTGTTCATACTTTCTTTTATTTGTAGTCTGTATATTGTTTTTGAATAGGCAGACATTTATGCCTGACAATATGTACTCTCTCCGTCCTGTGATTAATGATTCACTAGTTGGTTGAAGTGCTACATGTATGTATCTTGCAAGTTTGGGACGCTGCACAGGATATTATGCACAGGATTAGTCGGGAGGGATGGTGTACATTGTAGATAGCAAGGGTCTCTCCCCTTGAACATTGTCACACAAATAGCTCATCGGTGGCAAAGGGTCCTGTGATGGGAATATGTGGCCTAATGGGTTTTCTTTTTCTTGTAAATTATTCATTAACTAGCATGCTGGATTTAGCCCACCTTTGCCTATAGGGAAAATGTTGACTATTGCAGTCAATAACAAGCCTGTGTTAGTATATATCCAGCTGTGTAGCTGATACTCTACTGGGGATCAGAATCAGGAGAGGATTAATAGAAGTAATGTGTTTGTAAGTGTCAAAATATGTGCCTTCACCTCTCTTTACTTTACCTTTACTCTGCTTGCATGTGAACTTGGGTACAACTGTACATTGCCATGGCTGGAAATCGCATCAGTGGGGATGGCAATTTGTCTTTCTCAGACATTCCATTTTAGGATAGTGTATCTTCCTGGTATAAAGTGTACCATTCTTTGCACTGCAATTAACGGCAATGACTCAGTAATATGCTGTTTCCAAGATGACGGCTGATTGATATCATAAATGAATGATTCATGTGATTAGCTTTCCTCATGGAGCAACATTGCCAAGACCTACACTGTGATGTGAATTCACATTGTGTGTTTTTTTGTTTTTGTTTTTTCATTCCAAGAATTATCCACCTATGGGACATGGACATGAAGAACAAAATTGGACAATGGAAGATCAGTCGTACTAGACTTTTGTTTTCCCAAATGTCACATGAATTCCTGCCCCTGATCCTGATATGATGGAGGATACAATATGGATAGAGATCTCCTGATGTGCCTCTGATGGTGTGGGTGTGATGCAGTTTTGTTTGTTTTTATGGTATAAATGGTATGAGATATTTAAATAAAATCATAGGGTTGAAGAGCTGTGGGATGAGGTGATCACAATGACTCAAAATATTCTGGTTATAGTTTTCTCTCTCTGTTGATATTCATTGGTTTATTGGGGACATACCGTACCAGATGAGTGACATGAGTGTACTATACAACTGTATATGTTGTGCGTGTGATCATGTCATATTGTAATTAACTGTGGTGCAGACGTGATAGGGTCAGTCCCATTGGGACCTCCTGATGGAATTTTCCCGGGGATGGATACAGGTCTTCCAAATAGTCTTCCAAATAGTCTTGAGGGTTTTCCCAGATCCAGTCATGTCCTGTTGGGATCATCAGAATACCTATCCTGTCAACTTTGTACATTGTGTGTCACCTACAGTCTCGCCTCTCTGGAGGAGACAAGGAGAGGTATAGATGAGATGGCTGTGGAAGCATAAAGTTGTACATGTGATGCATGGGTACTAGTAGTACTTGTTGGCTCATGGGCGGAGTTTTTTGGCAGCTGTTTCCCCCGGAAGTGGAAGACCTGTCTAGGAAACAGACATCAGTCAGTCGGTTGTGAGCATTCCTCATCCATGTATGTACAGTGTGGAGTTTGCCATCTGCTCGCGTGCTGTAATGCCAAGTTATTACTAGTTGCAGAATGTTTCCTTTGGTGATGACCTCTCTACCCCTCCCGATCCCCCCCCCCCCCAATCTCCCACCCCTGCTTCCTCCTAAATGTGTATTAATGGCAGCAATCGTTTATTCCGGAATGCAAATTCTTGGAATGGAATGCAAACTTTTTAGAATGCGTGACCCAATGACGCTGATTGTGTTTTCCTGATGTTGTGATGTGTGCTATGCCATTTCGCCCAGATCTTGATCGTTTGCCCTTTTCCAGCAATCTCACAGACTGAAGGTATTTTCCGATTCACATCAATTTTTCTTCCACTCCTCTGTTATAGAATCTTCGTTTTATCCTGCATTATGATTGGTAGATATTGTTCCTTGTAAACAGGAAGAGATAGAAGCAAATTATCTTTTAATAGGGTCCCATTTTTTCTCTTTCTTTTCTTTTTTCTATTTCAAACAACAAGAAGGAAGAGAGTGAAAATAATATTTAATGGCCTTCAACCAACAGGCCTTTTGAAGGCAGCATTATAATTAGCTCATAAAAAAAAAAAATCAAGGCTTTGTCATTAATGAGCATTGCCTCCTCTCCATATTTAATACTCTGCAATTTTGATGACATCATACTTACAATACATTATGTATATCATTTACCATCATATTATGCTAGTGAATCATATGAAACAGTAACGAGATGTAACAAGACTTTGCTTTCTAAATCTCTTTGTTGTTTTGTTTTTGCTGTATGAACATAATTTTGGCAACATATGGGATGACATTGTTAGTATGCTATTTCAATTGATTACTGTAGGCCTGTATAATCGAGTTATTCTAAGCCATGAAAATTCAGGTGAATGTGGGTGAGGCGTTTAAAATGGTGACCTACATGTATTTCCTTTTTTTATGAGATCTTAAACACTGGTGGAGAACAGCCAGGTATTATAAAGCTCCAGACTGTTTATGGATTGTGTCTACATACACAGGGAGTATGCCAAGCTCACCTCAGCACAGCGAACTGTTGCGTAGAGTGCCCAGGACGTTGTATGCTGTGGCAACAAAGGGAATTTCCGTGGATTTATAATGTGCCTTCCCTTGTGGTGACTAGTCTGTGTCTATTAGGCTGTCTTGCAAAATACTAGTTTATGCAAGTATAATATGTATTCATTCGTAGAAGCCTAATGATATATCAATAGCTATGTTTGACATTTAATATCATCATATTATATTTAATTGTATGATGCTTGGTTGATCCGACTAATGTGTGTCTGGCTTCTGCATGTACTTCTGGCAGTCACATGGCTCTAGAAGAAAAACAAATCACAGAAACAAAATCAAATGTTTCAAGTGGTCTGTCTCACAAAGGAAAAAAGCAGTGATTAACCTGGACTAATCCATTGTTTACAAAAGTGTTCAGTTCAATGTTCAACAGTACGGCTTTTTGGAAGATATAGGGCGTATAGGCCTATATTTGTTTGAAATTCTAAAGTACTGTTTCATCATAAAACACAAATATACATTTTGTTCAATTCAAATTGAATCAAGAAATATCAGATAATGAATGTTAATGTTGTGATGAATCATGTGATAAACATTACAAGGCCATCAACTTCATTGACAGGTCTGTTAAATCATGAGAAGAAAACAAAAATAAAGGAAATGTCCTTGATTTGCCTAATCTGAGCAGTTATCAACAGAGCTTTGTTGACTGATACAAATGATGCACAGGGTTGCTCTTCTTTTATCAGGTTGTGAAGCGACCCGTCTGCTTTTCTTTTGTGGGCAACCATTATCTGTTATATAGAATGACTTAAGCATTAAACAAGAAAAATATTTGAAGCACAGCAAACACATATAAAACAAAACAGATCATGTGAAGGACACATTTGATCAACACAATTTTTTTAAAGCGTGTGATAAAAGCATTTTTCTTAATGGGCACACATGTAATTGCCTTCTTTAATTCAGATAGAAATATAATTTTTTGATCTACAGGTACAATGTTACCAATGGTATAGGTTTATCCCCCAGCCCCCCCCCCCCCCCCCCCCGAACTCTGGTAGTAGTTACGTGTAATGTGTATTGCATGTGACTAGATATGGGATAACCAAATGCATGAGAGCCAATATCTGCAATTGCTTCCATTACACAAAATAACCCTGTAGCAGACCTCCCTATTCACGTACTTCAGTAATGAAATTATCCCTGATCCAGACATGGAAAAAGTTTGTTACAGACTGCAGTCTTGTGCTTGATATTGGGTCTCCCAGAAATGCCAACTGTTACCATAAATTGCAATAATTTGTACTCCTTTTTGCCAAAAATATTGCAGCATTCATGTAGAATACTGCTTTTCAAAAATCATGTTACTACATTTGTCTCTCGTGGGAAAGGTATTAATAGGGACTAAAACGAACATGCCTTTTCTAGCCCTCAGAATACTGCAGTGCTGTTTGCAAGGTTGGCATCCCTGGCCTCCATGTAATTATGGATATTTTAATAGTGATCAAGTATAGAAGAACAGCACACATAGGCCCCGTTTACAGTGAGTGAAAAGGCCGGGCTTGGCCCGGGCTGAGCCCCGCCTTCCTTTTACTGTGAACGCTCAAAAGGCCAAATGCAGTACCAAAAATGGCCACGCATTTGGCCAAGCTCTGGAGGTAGTCTCGGCCCGGGCGCCCGGCCTGGCCTTTTCTCACTGTAAACGCAAACTGGGCCAAATGCGGTACCAAATTGCGACCGGGGCGCTCCCAATAGTAGTCGTTCGTTTCAGAGCCTTCTATTATGCTCTGGTTTGTTTACAAGCAGAGCGCCACTATGACAAAATATTGAAAGGTTTGAATTAAAAGCCCGGGCGAGCCCTCCACTGTAAACGGACAGAATTGCAGGGCCGAGTACTGTAAAACGAGGAATGTTCGCGTGCATTTTAATTTCGTGAGCGCTAAGATTCGCGAAATTAAAATGCACACGAAAGTTCTTGTCTACACTATATGCGTCGAGTACCAGTAGCAATTCGCGAAAATTTCATGCCGCGAAAAAGGCTGTCGGCTCCAATTCGCAAAAATTTCATGCCGCGAATATATCGTGTTTTACAGTACCGCAATTGAGGCCGGGCTCAGCTTGGGCTCGACCAGGGCTCGGCCCAGCCCTGCACTGTAAACGGGGTCCTTGATATGGGGTATATTTGTAGCAGTTGTAGAGTTTTCAGTGGACTCAGACCAGTGCTTTATGTGCTGGATATCATGCAAGAGGTGTTTAACCGAATGATGTGACAGACATATTGGTGGAGATGGTATGTCTAATTGCTGTGGTTTACCTTTCTCTGCCTGTGGAGATACATTGAATTTAACTCAGAATTAAAAATATAGGAGTGCTTGCTATGAATGATGACCAACAGAAGACATCAGAAGATTCAGATTTAAGCAACATTTACACTTGTGTCTTCATGATGGTATGAGTGATATTGGTGAATTGCAGTCTAGATGTGAGACTAGGTGGTAAACACTCTTGGACGGTGTCGTCATGTCGGCTTCCAGCTCTCTCCATTTTGTTTTGTGCTGTGTTGTTATGCACGTCTGAAGCACTCCCCTGCCAGCGTTCATGGATGGGATTGCACAGGCTCACCTCAGTCTCTCACCATTGACCGTTCAAATACAAATGGACCTGTCTTGTTTATGTTTAGTTGTTTCTTTGGCTCTTCCCTTTGTCTGCATGTTCAGTTCCAAGAATCGGCTGTTGCAGGTCAATATTCTTTTTTTTTTACTGTTTGACATTGTGGAACTTCTGCCAGAACATGTAGACTTACCAATGGCATAGAAAGAGAGCATGTGTTAATGAAACTGATACAACATGCATGTATGATTCATGGTCAAAATACCCATGTTTACATCAACTGTGCGTATGAAATATGAAAAAAAAAATGTGAGACAATGTTGTTGATCATATAGGCATACAGTATGCAGGTAGATTTCAACTTTTGCCATATTTCACTTCAGGTGAATGCCAAAGACCAGATGAGACGTGTAGGACTGCAGGGGAAGGTGTGAAAAAGGAGGCAACTAGTACACGATGTACTGTGCCTTTAACATGCTCTGACTAATGGCTGATAATGCAGTCTGGGTCCTTGAGGGTGTAGAATTCAGAAAACGAGAGACATGCATTAGATGAGCAGACGGGACTGAAGACATAACTCAATTTTGTGGATGGGACAGAGGACACGAAAAGCACCCGTGGAGGGAGGGAGGGGGTGGTGGGGTGCAAGTGATCTGGCAACCCCCAACCTGGGTCCTCATGCCATGAATGGTAATCTTATTATGAGCAAATGAGATGCATTTATAAATGTGTACATGTTTAAAGTTGCACTGCAGCTTTAATAGTGTGGATGATTAGACATGAAGAGGTAAAATCCTAACCATTCAGATCACAAGCTTCAACTTGTGAATGGTGCCTGTGTGTTTCTGCCGCAGCTGTAGACGTGCAGATATTGATCACTTCCTTGGGTATGTGTTTATGGTACAATGCGGGATCAGTGATGCTTGATTTCAGTCTCCAGTGAAGACAGGTGATCATGGTAGACAAAGCAGAAGGGAGAATTGTTCTAGAGCGACGAAAGGCAACATAAAATGAGGACATGAGCATGACGTGTGCGTCACATTATAAAGACATAGTTTTCTCCCCCTTGCCTGCATTTGCATTTGAGCAAGGGCCTCATACTCGTAACAGGCGAGTGTGTAGGTTCCACATTATGTGACACTTTTCCTTCTGTTCAGTCAGTCATTGATGTTGTTTATATGCTCTGTTCCACATTATAAGCTACAAAAAGTTGGGTCTTTCACATCCCTAGAATTCTAGATGATTAAGAGGAACTAGATGTTGGGGGGAAAAAATGACAGAATGGTAGTAATAAAATGAAAAAGAAAAGATTCTTGTAGAGGGTGAAACAATCAGATTACACTTTTCTGTGGAAGGAATATTATGCCATAAACTTTGTGGAGGAAAAGAAAAATGTTTTAGCACTGAAAACCAGCAACTTCAGTTGTTTAGATTGGCATGAGAATCAAATTTCTGAGTCATCACCTTCATGCAGTGTAGGCTTGAACAATGGAAGATGGTCAACAATGCAGCAGTCCAACGAAGTAGCAATGATGGCATGGTATCATGTAGGCCTATTGTGGTCGACAACAGACAGTTGTATAAATGTATGACTATATATCCCAGTTTCATGATTTAGGAGCTGTGATGAGGAGACTGCACTTGTGCAATTGTCCCCAGACATTGGAAGAAAACAAACAAGCCAAGCATTTTGCATAGATTTGGAATGTTGTTGTTTGAAGAGTTGTTATACCTTTATAGGGTCATACCAGCAAGTCAGAAAAAAGGAAACAATCCACCTCTTGTAGAATAGAGGGTAAATCTACCAAGGACAGATCAGACACCCGGATATTTTGTGGTGGGCACAGGGTGTCATGTCTGGTCTGCAGCAAACAAAGACCTTATGGCTGCATGAAAAGCTTGTCCATGCATCAGTGGTGTACTATAAGAATGAATCTAGGGTATGCATGCATTCAATCACAGTCTGCCAGTTTTGATTGGGCAGTAACCAGGCTACACCATAATTCTTGCTTTGCCCAATGTATTATTGAGATGTGACAATGAATTCAGCATGCGCCCTCAACAGAAACGGGTTAATGGAGATATACAATGTATGGTGGTAATTGATCACTGTTGCATGGTACATCTGGCAGTGTTTCCTTGATGAGCTGTGTTGTGACATTTATGTAGGAAACATGGTTTCAATCATGTAAGTCCCTGCATGATAAAAAGCTCTTTAAAGCTTGAATCATGAATTGTAATGATTAAAGAGGCACTATATCATTTTGCTTCAGCACAGGTTAGTCTGTACACTATCAAACATTCCTGTCGCTGTTTGTGCTGTGAAGCTGCTGTCAGTGTGTATCATATGAAAGCTGTCGCAATTGAGATTAACTCTATCTTTTGGCTTGATCACTGTAGACAGGAACCTGCCATTAGGCTCTTAATTAGGGATTTCATTGATTCTGTTCATCCAAGCAAAGCAGAGTAAGACACAACAGGATGCTGGCATATGTACGTTCCCACACAGTCATAGAGGTGGAAGAACTTGCTTTTCGAATTGAGAATGACACGTTTCCTTCAGTGCTGAGGACGTCATGCAGCTCATGTGAAATGTGTCTAGAGCTTATGAAAAACAAACAAAAACGGCTGAAACATTTCATGCACATGTGATTTATCATGCTCAAATGTTGTTACTGCCATTTGCGTAATTCTGAATGATCATATTCTTATGTTCATGATGTCTTAGACACTTTGTTTTATGTGTGTTCCTACATATGTTCTGTATTTTCTGATTGTTTTGTTACTGTGTTTGTGACTTGAGTTTTCATTATAATTTACAATGTGTGAAGTTCATGCTGATCGTTTAGGCAGATGCTGTTATTTCTTCACTTGGATGAATGCTAATATGTTGGAACAGGGTCGTGTTTACTCATCATATGCTTTGCAGTGTATCTTGCCAAAAATTAAATGCAACATCCCATAAGTTTCCATTTGTTATCATTTCAGAGCACGGTAAGCCATTGGAGGTGGGACTGTTGCCTTGCCCGACTCGACTCGTTACCCTCGCCTGAAGCAGTGACCACCGAGGCATTTCATCTTCGTTTGAGGGAGACTTTGGCCGTGATTCTTGATCTCCTGCAGCGCCCTGTCATCCCATGTCACTTAGCGAGCAGCTCTTCCCTGCCAAGGGAGTCAAGAGGAGAGGAGTCCTGCATCACCGCTGGACATTAAACCCCAAATGAACGCATCCTCCGTCACTTCCTTTCCACCTTTTGTCCAATGCGGCTAGCCAGTGGCGACGCCCCTCCACACAAATTGCCCATTAGTAGGTAACGAGCTAGGAGGCCGTGCAGAATCCCACAGTCCACCCAGACAAACTGTTGTGTAGTGTAGGGTCTCATCTGCAGCGGGTGAGACTCTTCATTCGCCGCGACACCTGAGCTCCCAACGCACGGTCCCTCGGCGCACGTGTGCCCCCTCGCCGCCTGTCACCACGGCATCGCCACCTGTCCGCACCAATCGCTGCTCCTCCGTACCCATCATCGGCGGCCTACTCTCGTCCTGGTGGTGGGGAGCTGAGAGAGATTGCATGTGTGGCTCAGTGAGGGCGCTAGACTGCTCCAAGCTCCTCGGTCAGGGAACATCGACGACTGGCAAGATGGTGAAGACATTCCAAGCGTACCTGCCCAACTGCCACCGCAGGTATAGCTGTATCCACTGCAGGGCCCACCTAGCCAACCATGATGACTTAATATCAAAGGTAAACAGACCCTTTCTGCGAATGCATTTACTGTGCTCGGTGACCTTTCCTAATAGGCTTGGTGTCTGAATCTTAAAGGGTAGCTCTTCTATTGTTTGATGACTGATGCTGTTTGAAGGTCTCTTTCTTTGTTCGTCATACACAAATCAGTAAACTTTGTTCAGTTTAAATGTGGATAATGGATTGTTATGACTGCTCACAGACAAAGTTGCAGGTGGAGGACACACAATGCATTATTCTTTGTTTTTCTCTTTTCGGGTCCTTACTGGAGTTCAACCACAGGAAGGTAGGGTTCTCTCTCCCACTTCCCTGGTTGAACAAAGATTTCACAACATTAAAGGACTCTAAAGCCAGAGCTTAAAGATGTTATAGCCAGCTGACTGTTGTCCTGCCAACTAAAATGCTTTGTCCTCTTATTTTTGAAAAAAAAGCAAGCAGGTTGTCATACCTTTATTATGTCTGTACATGTGTACAGTTCTCTCGACTCTTGTGGCTTTGTTTTGCTGCATTCACTGAATGATATCAAGGGAAACACTTTCTCCTCTGATGGAAAAAGTAGTGACACCAAGAAATAGTGGCTTCATGCTGGGAAAGCAGAAGAAAGCAGTTTCCAAGGCAACTCCTCCGTCTATTTTGTAAGACAAGAGGAGCCCATGTAAGAGTTCTCTATATTAAAAATATTACAACTGTGTTTACAGATAACATCAACAGAAAGGATCAAAATGTTCTGAGATTCAGAAAATAAATAAATAAATGAATTAGAAATAGGGCACAAAGAATTTTACACATTTGCTCTCATAGTTGACACACTGGAAACTACCATTGCGCAATACTGCCAACATTTTGTGCAATGGTTGTCAATAGTAACCAGAAATTGAGCATGCTATTACCCTCTCTGCATACTGCACTACTAATAGCTGTGTATTGATTTGATAATGCATTGTCTCTTTAGAAGGACACCATATATGACCCATCTACATCCCTTTTTCTGATGAAACCTTCCCTGTACGTGGAACACCACTGGCGTGTTCAAGAAAAGAGCAATCAAAAGCCAATTTGCAGGAAGTGAAACGCATCGAGAAAGCAAAGGCGAGAGAGGTCGCGTTCGATTTTTAATGCGCACATGAACGTGATCACATAGAATGGGTTTGGATCCATGGAGATCTGTAAATCATCTTGGATAGATGTTTTGATGGGCTAGGCCACTGCTTGTATAGTTGAAAGAGAAGGGATTGATTATCTGTGCAAAATAAGCTTTACAGAATTTTGGCATCCAAAATCTGTTTCTGGATGCATCGATCTGCATCCAGTGCCATGCAGTAGTTCTACAAATGAATGATGGAAGAGCAATGACTGCTTGTTAGCTCACCTGAGCCAAAGGCTCAAGTGAGCTATTGCGATCGCCCTTCGTCCGGCGTCCGTCGTGCGTCGTGCGTCGTGCGTCGTCCGTCGTGCGTCGTCCGTCGTCCGTCGTGCGTCGTGCGTAAACTTTTTACATTTTCATCTTCTTCTTGAAAACCCCAAGACCGATTTTCATCAAACTTGGCAGTTAGCATCCCTAGGGGGTTAGGAACTCAATTTGTAAAAATGGGCACCATGACCCACCCAGGGGGCCCCCAGGGGGGCCCAAACCCCCCAAAATTAAGGAATCTTTAAAAATCTTCTTCTCTAGAACCAGAAGTGATAGAGCTAAGTTAATACTATGAGTTAGTTCATTGATGACTGTAGTTTCAAGTTTGTTCATGGCAGAATCAGGGATGCCCCCCTTGGGACCCAGGGGAGGGGGGTGGGGAGGGGTTCTAATGGGGCCTAAATTGTACATTTTCATCTTCTTCTTGAGAACCCCATGACCCATTTTCACCAAACTTGGCAGGTAGCATCCCTAGGGGGTTAGGAACTCAATTTGTTAAAATGGGCACCATGCCCCACCCAGGGGGCCCCCAGGGGACCCCCAGGGGGCCCAAATCCCCCAAAATTAAGGAATCTTTAAAAATCTTCTTCTCTAGAACCAGAAGTGATGGAGCTAAGTTAATACTATGAGTTAGTACATTGATGACTGCAGTTTCAAATTTGTTCATGGCAGAATCAGGGGTGCCCCCCTTGGGACCCAGGGGAGGGAGGTGAGGAGGGGTCCTAATGGGGCCTAAATTGTACATTTTTATCTTCTTTTTTAGAACCCCATGACCCATTTTCACCAAACTTGGCAGGTAGCATCCCTAAGGGGTTAGGATCTCAATTTGTTAAAATGGGCACCATGTCCCACCCAGGGGGCCCCCAGGGGGGCCCAAACCCCCCAAATGAAGGAATCGTTAAAAGTTTTCTCTAGAATCAGAAGTTATACAGCTAAGATAATACTATGAGTGAGTACATTAATGACTGTAGTTTCGAGTTTGTTCATAGGAGATCCAGGGGTGCCCCTCTTGGGGGCAGGGGTGGGGGGGGGGGGGTTGGTTAGGAAGGTCCAAATGGGGGCCTGAATCGTACATTGTCATCTTCTTCCTGAAAACCTCATGATAGATTTTCGTCAAACTTGGCAGGTAGCATCCTTAGGGGGTCAGGATCTCAATTTATCAAAATGGGCACCATGCCCCACCCAGAGGGCCCCAGGGGGCCCCCAATTCCCCAAATTAAGGAATCTTTAAAAATTTGGGCCCTTATTGTACATTTTCATCTTCTACTTCAGAATGCCTGGTCAAATTTTGGTAGAGCTGTGAATAATTTAGATTAGTGACTGCGTGAAAGGTGAACTTGCGATACTCAGGTGAGCGCTAGACCCGCGGGTCTCTTGTTTGTTTTTGTTGTCGTTGTGTTTGGGGTGTGTGTGTGTGTGTGTGTGCATGTGTGTTGTTGTTGTGTATGGGGGGGGGGGGGTGTTCACCCAGTGCCTCGTCCTGTTTTGGGTTTTTTTCTTTCTTTTTTCCCCATATTTGTTTCATTTGATAAATCAAAATCATACTACTGCAGTCAGTAATGAACTGTACAATTTGAAATTTGGGCCTAATCAGAAAATATAATCACACAGCATACACACACACACACACACACACACACACACACACAAGAAAAATTTCTGTTGTTTTTAAAATAATTTTCAGCATAATTACATGTATGTGTTCATGTAAAGAAAGCTTCTAGTGAAATTCCCTACAAACCTACATGAGAATGTTACAGTAGTTATTAAGCTCAAGCTTATACTTACTTCATGTGATGTCAACATTTATTCATATAGGCCCTATCCTTTTTTTTTAATGTTGCCAGAGGGGGAAAAAAAATATGCTGGCTTTATACCAGTAATACCACAACAAGCCCTGAACAGCTGATGGAAATATCAGATCGGCGGTATCAGTTTGCCAGGAACCACTGTTAGAAATCTACTTTAGAATGATTCAACTTTTTCCTCCTTTGTTGAGTTTGTGAGGTAAAAATATGAAGGACAAAAGTGTTTACAATTATTATTTTGTTTTTTTAAAGGTCTGGTAGCCAGTTCAGTCAGATTGTCAAATTTCCTGTGACAAATTATTCTAGATCCTGCCATGGATATATGTGCTGCCTAATGCCATAACTGCGTTGGTATACAACAGTTTGCCGCAGATATATTGATTTTGTAGTCCCGCTAATTGGCAGCTAAAATCATAACATGCCATCCCAGCGTCAGTCCTGTTATGATACAGGCAGGCCCAGCAATTACGAACTGCACTTACAAACTTGCAGCAGTCAAATTAAACTGTCAGCTGAAAGCGAAAACACACATCGATGCTCCCCGACCACGTTCAAGAGCGAGAGGTGTTTTGAGGAGCGGAAAACTGGAGCGTGTGGCCTGGCGTAATAGCATAATTGGATGGGTCGTGAGAAGAAGCAAACCAAGTGGTGATGATGTGTGCATCAGAGTTTCCATGCACTCAGTTTTGTGCGTGTGTATGTGTGTGTGTGTGCTTGAGATTGATGCTTTGAAAAGCACGATGTGACAGTTGAAACAGTGCTTATTTGCATGATGCGGCATTGCTGGGAATGATATTACATGACAAAGCCAAATTTCAAGAACATGAAGATTCGAGAGAGCTCTGTAACATTTTGGTAGATTGCATCGCGTGAACAAAATGCTCACTGAATCGCCTGATGCTAATGCAGTTCTACAGTAGTTTTCTGCCACTGCAGGTGATGCAGTTTCAACATTTATTGGGGGACTTAGTCACGATGAGCGCAAGAAAACAGTGTTGCTGTTGCACCAGAGACCAGCGTTGATGAGACAAAAAAAAAACACACAAAAAAACAACAGCAACAACAAAGCATGATGCAGGTGGCCGAGGGGACTTGTGAAATGTCAAGAAGTCATTACAAGCCCGTAAAATGGCACATCATGCAAATAATCTCATGCTCCAGTTGGTACTGTTTCTGTTGCAGATGAGAGAGATACCACCTCCATGGATTCCATTGAAGGTGGGCGTGGAGAAATGTCAACTACCACTGCTGTCTAGATGTCTGTCTCGATGTTGTTTTGACCTATTTGTGTACATATGTACACTGTATACCCTATCCCATACTGCCATGAGGTAGCTACATGTTTCAATTTCTTTGTGTTCCTTTCTCTCTCGTTTTTATGCTACTTGCTTTGTTCCTATCTCTTCTTCTTTCATTTATTTATTATCTTCACAATGGCAACAACAAAAAAAATTTTCACTGATTTTTTTTTCATAGCACAAACCTGTTTTTTTGGTGATAAAACAATACTGTAGATAGGGTTTT